>NW_015389778.1:61863-65744 GCF_001527695.2 Protobothrops mucrosquamatus | reverse complement strand
CAAATTGACATCTGTACCTAATGACTTGAGGTATACTTTTGCTATTCCCCTATACAATGGGAAAGATTGCAAGAAAAAGCACTAAACCTATAATGTGACTGAGAAAGTGTTTGATAGAATTTTGATTCTATCAAAGAGGTAACAATGAGTAAAATTGTTAACTGAAGTACACCTTTTTTATTCTTCTGCAGGTCAATGAAAAAGACATGCACATGAGAAAAAAATATTAAAACTTTGTCAGAGGAAGCATGAGATAAATTAAATGGGTTTGGATTATGACAGATTTTGCACAAATATTTAAATTGAAGTTCCTAAATGCTATAACGGTATGATTGAATGCTGTGAATGGAGTAAAGACATGGATGATGATGTCCTCTTGATTGTTTTAATGTATTTAAATGTATGTATCTAATGTGTTGATGGATAAATTATAAGGAATGCTTATGTTGAGGTTAGAAGTGTGTTGTTTGAGGATGTAAATGTCTGCATATGCATTAAATGCCAAGTTGTTGGCTGAGAACTAAAATGATCTAAAAATGATGTTCTCTTCACTATCCAAGGATTGCTACACACAGAGGGATATACGTATATGCTTCACTGCTAATGATTTCTTGAATCTGTTGCATAGAAATCAGAGTGGGGAGAAACATATGGTTCCATGTGCATGATTGCCAGAGCCAGAAACAGTGGTCGTCTTGCTTGACCGCATCAGCCTTTTTGTGCTTGGAACAGCTGATGTTCCCAAGAGAAGCTGCTTGGGGATCATTCCTTTTGATTAGGTTGATATTGTTTCAATAATGATTCAAAATCCAAATCTCTGCCTTGTAGCTCAAATATCAGAACTTACTGAGTCCAGTACAGTTTGTTCCTAAGCATGGTGCCATCTGCTTTAAAAGCATGCTCAGTTTTCCTTGGCATTTGCTTTGTACGCTGGGCTTCTGATTGCCTTCTTCGAAAGACAAAGAGGATGAGTGCCAGATTGTCAGATCAAAATAAATTCATGAACTATTACCTTCATTGCCATAGGCTAAAATGTCCAGATTATCATATCTTCATCATGTTAGGAGAACTGTACCTTGTATCTTTCTTCTTTCTTAGGCTAGTAGATCTAAGCTGCAAAAACAACAACAACCAAACAACCCAATCACAAGTTAAGAGACTTCAGTGTCTCTTCTGCCATCAAGTTGCCATCTGGCTTTTTGAAGTTTAGATACTGTAGCCAATAACTCTTCTCCCTCCTTTGCACCATTCCCTATTTATTTTGTTTGTCCTTTCAAGCTTAATGACCAAATTTTCAGCTTTGTTACTTATAGCAATATTTTTATAAAGTAACAATTAATTAATGGGAAAAACAGTCATATCTCTTACTGACATTTGCAATTTCCAAAATAGAAATTGGGTAGTCTCTCATAAACAAAAGCTGAAGGAATGAGTGCCTTTTTAAAAAGTCTGTATTCAACATAAAATAAAGTTTTAAAATTAAAAGTGTAAAATTAAAAAAGTGGTATTTGTTTCCAATGCATTCATTTGTTAGGAAGTCTTGCTCATTTTTTTTATCTTCAATTACATCTTGAAGTAGCCCAACTGACTGTGTAGCATCACTGTATCAGCATGATTGCTTTATATTCCAGGTTGATATATTTCATGCGTAAGATTGATTCAGGAAGTATTCTACTTATTTCAAATGGGCTTCATTGCCTGCATAGCATATTAATTATTACCAGGTTGACTTTTTAATATAAATCAATGCTGGAAATGATATTTATTTTATAAATAAAAAAAGCTTTTTATAATATGTAAAGAAATCATCAGTTGGAAATTGACATATAGCTAAGTATTTTAAAAATTATTTCAACATATTTTTATGTTGGTTGATTGATTTGATTTCATGCCATCCATGTCCGGACAACTATTCTTGTTAATAGTTAACAAAAATCAGACAACTGCAGGACAAAAATCTCTTCACTGAAGGTTATTGTCCATGATCTACCACCACAGATCGAGTGTGGTTTAGTGAATAGATACTTGTCAATTTCCCAGTCCAACTCCAAAATCATTCAGGCAGCTGTACTAAGGGAACAGTTGAACCTCAATCTGTCTGCTTCTGATCCAGCACGTTTAACATTATATCACATTGACTTTCAAATTTTTCCATATATTTTCATCTATTTTTAATTTATATAGACATCTATATTCCACTTTTTCCAAAATGTTATCAACACACCTTCCCTGCAGACACCACAAAGTTAAACCTTCTGGGGAAGAAGAAAAACAAAGAAGAAGGGCTCAGATAACTGCTTATTAGTCAGATTTGCTCCATCTAATATGATTTTGCTTTGCACACATACATACACAAAAATTAAATTTCTCTGAGACTTAATAATTTGACAAAAGGCGTGTAGTTCTGCACTTCATGTAAAAATCATCAATTCCTCTCCCCCCAAGATCTAAAACATTTGAACCAGTATCCACAATGAACCACAGTTGAAGATTTGGAAGCTTTTTCAAATCATGGTTAATCTTAATGATAAAATAAGCTTACTCCATGCCTTAATTTTTGAAGTTAGCTTATTTCAATAAATTATAGTTAACTATTATTTATATGTTTGATGCAATGTTAAATTGTAGTAAAGTAAAACTGGAATTAAAAGCTTCTTCCCACAGACAGCCTCCCCTACCACCTTGACGACTTTATATTCACGATAAACTGTTCCAATTTGGGCTACCAGAATAGCAGTTCTTTAACACTTCTTCTCTCAACTACCTCCATGGCTAGAAATGGACCATTTGTTTGTTGTCGCAGGAAATTCTAGTACATTAGATGGCTACCTCATTGTGTCAAGTTAGCAAAAAATGATAGAGCAAAAATAAATTTCAGTTAATTTAATGTAAGAAATTACGAGCAAAATCTTCCTTTTGTTTTTACTTTTTTCTAGTCCTCTTAGCTTTTACTATAACAATGTGAACAATGTGAATGAAATTTTTAACATACTATGGAGAAAACTGCTGATGGAGCTGAAAGAGGCCCCTGCTTTGAAAGGGTCTTCAAACCTATTTTTCCAGATGATGAGTTTAAAAGGCCACTGATTTTTATATATTTAAGCATGTTTGCCATCTTTTCTCAACTTTTTTTTATCTGAGAGGAAATTTTAAAATAATTTTAGGCCTCAAGGAAGCCCTGCCTAAAAAAATAATTAAAAAAACACACTTATCCAATTTGCAATTTATCACATTTACAGCAAGAACAAAATAGCCAGCGGATAGGTAGTCATAGCATGCAAAAATTTCTACAACCATGCTAGCACAAAGTTAAAAAACAAACAAACAAACCTCTATTTGTTTATAATCATGATCTCTTGCAGAACCCCTCATGACCTCTAGTGGAACCCCAAGTGAGAAAGGCTAATGTATGCCTTTGTCTTTCCTCAGCATTCCAAATAGCTAGTTATCTAAACAATGCTTTTTAAAATGAACCAACATCTATCTAGGTATCCCATGTTTTCACCCCCATGTTCAAACATGCATGTAACCCTGTGGCTAGCAATACTCCCAACTGATTTCAGCCTTAAAGAATCTGAATCAGTCAGCGACTGATTCCTGCAGTTAAAAGATGCCTCTTTGCTGGTCTTTGTTCTGGACGTTGGTGGCCTCTTTCAAATGAACTTTCTTCATCAACTCAAAAAAACAAAAGACGTGTGTGTGTGTGTGTGTGTGTGTGTGTGTGTGTGTGAGAGAGAGAGAGAGAGAGAGAGAGAGAGAGAGAGAGAGAGAGAGAGATGCAGCACTGTGGTAAGCACTAATTGAAATTCCTGATCGCAGCCTCAGCAGTTAAGGCCAGCGTTCAAAGGCCCTGGCAAGAGAGGAGTTCTCTCCCCAGCACC
>NW_015389778.1:55556-61738 GCF_001527695.2 Protobothrops mucrosquamatus | reverse complement strand
CAGGAGGAACATTCGTAGCTAGAAATTTCACAAGTGCATTCTGACCAAGATCTGTTAAATTTTGAGTTCTTTGTTAAGATAACCAAAATAAATAATAGATGGCGATATTCTAAACGTGATAAATATGGTGCAATCAGTTGCTTCTCAATGCTGGATGTACATTTGAATTTTAATAATTACCATAACATATATTTAGACTGTTTAAGAAACAGCACCAATCTTTCAGGAAAAATGTGTTAGACCCTCCCCAGTGAATTAAATGGATGAAGCCCGGCATTGGAGTGGTTGCTGTTTATCTGCCCAGTGTGGTGAGCTAAAAAAAGTATATTTAACTGAGCTTATGCTGTATATGGGCAGCCTTTAGTGTCTTTTGTTGCAATTGCTCAAATTTCTTGGATTTCTACAATGCCAAAGTATGAAAAGAAATAGGTTCGTGGCAGTTTTCTTTGGAAACTGCTTCCAAATATTGTCAAAATACTCAGAAATGCCAAAATTGTTAGGCTGCCAAAAACCAAACTGTCTCCTCAACAGAATACCCTGTTCTGAAACTCATGATACATAATTTTCATGGTTCTCTCTTTTGTAATTCTCTATCATGTATAAAGTCATGAAATGATTCCATTCATAATTGCATTGGATTAATCTGCCAAAATCTTCACCTGACATATATTTACTTTCAATTAAAGTATTATTTTGACTTACTATTTTTAATGGAACTTAGTTACATACAACAGTTATGGTAATTAACATTTCACAGTAATATGTTTGCAGGTAATTCAGAGAGTAGAGTGATATTTCCAAATGTGCTCAGTATTGTGGCTAAAAATGCATTTTCCAATGAATGGTGGTTTCCATTCAGCAGAAGATCAAGAGATAATATGCAGCAAAATTATTTGGAAATTAGGTGAACATGTTTCTGAAGCAGGCTGTTCTAATCTGCTTAGGGTTAGGGTTCCGAATTGAAATCTTGTTGAAATCTAGGCCTGCTGGAACACAGATGTCAGTGTGGAGTCTGACTCACGCAAGGACTGCTTGAGCAAAATACCCTTTCAGATCTTATTTTAGATAAGCCTACAGCCAGAAATCCCTCAAAGGGTGTTTTCTCTCCCTCAATATTATTATAAGAAAGCCACACTCCTACAATAGTTATGAATGTTCTAAAATGTTACTTTCGGCATTAAAGAACAGACACATAAACAGGATCACATAAGTACACTAATAACACTGAACTCTTGCTATCTCCTTCACATAATAGAGCAGAGGTCCCCAACCTTTTGGGCACCAGGGACCAGTTCTGTGGAGAGAGGTTTTTCCGCAGATCGGAGGGTGAGTGGTTTTGTGTGCTGCCTGCATCCAGTGGATGGGGCTTTACTTGTTTGTGCAGACTGGTTGCTGGCATGCCGCAGCCCGGTACTGGTCCACGAACCGGATTTGGGGAACCCTGTAATAGAGCAAGCAGTCTCCTTAAAGTTGCAGGATATTTCTAAACTAATGTACATATTCAAACAATCTATCCCTCTCCCCCCTCCCCCCCCGGCAAACATAATAACTGTAACAACCACCTTTGTATAGTAGCTTTGATCACGCTCTTCCTGGCTCCTTAACCTCTCATTCTTGATCAGGTCGCTAATGGATTCTCCACTTTTTCAGGCTCTTCACAATCCAGTCCTTCCTCAGCCAATCAATTGGTCAGTATCTCACTGATAGAAATTATTGGCATCTCTCCATCCACATTGGCTTAGTTGCCAAGGAATGCCCCTGAATCCCAGCTGGGCAGAGGGGCGAATCTCATGTCTTCTCCCTACATTCCTTATTTATAAATAGTCTTTTCTTCCCACAAAGGTGCAAAGACCTTTCCTCTCTTCTTTTCCTCTATTCTCCTTTGCCTTGTCAGATTCAGACCTGGCACTTTGATAGTGCTGTGATTTAACTCTCCATCTAGTGCCCAAATTATCTTCTTTCCCCAGCATTTTACTCCCATCCCCACCACTGGACATATTTATATAACTTACTTAGAAACAGTAAAGTTTGGCAGGTCTAGCAAGTCAGCTTCTACGTTATGGGATTTAGCTTAACGTTTTTACTTTCCCTACTCGCATCAACTTTTCTGCAGTCATTGCACTGTTTTTTTTTTCCTTGAAACATTTTAATGGGAGTGCACTTCTAGTGAAATTTGGATCTTTTTTTAAAATGCAAAACAGTTTTGATCTTGTAACAAGGAATTTTCAAGCCCAAATATTTTTTTCAAAAAAGTACTGCACATCTATTTTTAAACATTGTAAATAATTGTTTGAAGGGAGAAAAATTATAGGGAGAATATTAGAAATTAAATCATAGAGTATAGGGAGAGAGTTTAACTCTTTTGCCTTGCTGTAAATTCAGCAAAAATTCTTTCTGTACCCAAGAGGTTTTCTCCTGATCTTGATCTAACACTTCAGTGCTTATTTTTTTTTTAAAAAATGCATACATAATGCATAAAGTTATGCAGTAAGACATATCATAAATCTATCTGATATGGCAGAATGAGGATTGTGTTTTCATTCTTCATACTATATTTTCTGCAATTATTTTGTCCTTCAATATTTGAAGTTGTCAGTTATATATGCTAATCAGAAAACACAAAAACCCAGATGAATGTTTCTCTTGTGGTTAAAAAGGAAATATATATTTTTTATCAAAGGCATTTCAATAGCAATATCTTGCTTTAAAAGGTTTTCTTTTAAAAATAGAAGAATTGTAATTATAACATTTTATTTTTAAAAAATCTTGGCACAGAGAAGCATGCTGATCACATTGCTTGACTATTCATTTCTCATTTATTTCATTGCTACTTTCAAAAGAATTTTTAGCAACCTTATGACTAGCATTATCAGATATAGACAATAATGTATTACTTATGTAATGATGGATTCCACTTTAGGAACAAAATATTATTTTTGAAAACAATTTTTCAAAAAAACTTCTATGTTGGTTCAAAGGAAAAAATGAACTGAGCAGTAACTTCATTATATCCCATCAAAATACCACTAGATTAAGTTCCTAAGTTGTCCAAAACTCTTTAGTAAGACAGCTGGCACAGAAATATCCTGCAGAGCCAGATCGATTTCAAGTATAGCATTATCATGTTTCTTTATAAAGCTTGTTGTCAGTAAAACATGCATAAAGTTATTTTAAAGTTAATATCTTCTAAAAAAAAATAAATCTTATTATGCATGCAGTGCCTCAAGTAAAAGAAAATCAAATATTCTCCTAATGTTGGTTTGTTAAATACTAAAGGTGGTACAGTCTCAATTATTAGTACATGGAAATAACGCAAGTAGTTACCAAATATCAAGAATCAAATATTAAATATATCAATCAACTGCAATTATAGATGTTCTCATTTTCGCATATCATAGAGATCAGTTATGAAATGTAAACTAATAATAATGCCAAAGATATTTTATAACTGGAATCTTAGAACAATGGACTTGAAAATTTCTTCCTTCCTGAGCCCATTAAAAATGTGATTTATACTCTGAAATCTCAATTTGTCTTAAAATGTTTTTGAATTTATATTTTTTTAAAAAAAATAATTTTATTAACACTTTTAAATAAAGTTTGTGTGACTTTCTTGTGCAATGGACTGAGTAGAGAGTATCAAAGTGCAATTCAGTTTTGACTTTTTATAATTTTTAATTGTAGTTATGAAACAAATAAAAAAGCTAAAAAGCAGACTGGAAACTTGTGGACAAATTATCAAATATTCTCAAATGTTTGTTGATTAGAATGCCCCAATGTTCTAGTGAAGAAACCTGAGGAGAATAGAGGGAAACTGTCTCATGCAAGAATTTTTTTTAAAAAACTTTTTTTTATATTACCTCCTTCAGAGCCTGCAAACAGAATCAGTTTCCAATTTCAAAAACAAAATGTTTCCCTGAAAAAGAAGGATTTATTTCCTTTTTGTTCCCATTTCTTATTTTTAGTGTTAAGTAGAATTTAAATTTGAATTTGTGTAGATACTTATCAGTCTGTCTGTCTCTCTCCCTGTGTGTGAATAGCATAGTATGCATTTGTGGGTATATCTGCATATGTATGCAAAACATCAGGCCAAGTCTGAAATAACCATACCTAGATCTCTACAAGCCTATGCACAAAAATTGAATTAAGTGTAACAACTGAATATGTATTTGCCAAAAAGGGAAAGTAAGAAATGCATAAAATAGGTCATACCTGCTTGATCATTAGTCATGTGCAGAGTAATGTAGCTGGCATGAACAACTTGGCAAAATAAATAGTACAATAAAACATATATTAAAGTTTCAACTTTCCTATGCTATAAATCAAGTTCAAATCTTTACAGGAATATTGTAATATCTGTCTTCTAAGAATGCAACTGGTAATGGATCATATAGTATTTTTTCTACCTGCCCTCCTTTCCAGAAATGATGATCTAAAATTAAAAAAAAAAATGACAGAAAAGCAATGAACATCTGGATATCAGAAATTTCCAGAACTGACTTGCAAATGGTTTTAGTTTGATTTAGTAAATGTTTGGAATGAGGGCTAAGAGACCCTTTTTTTAAAGTGATAAGACACGTATTGCCCAAATCACTCTATATTTCTCAAGTACATTTTATAGGAAATTCAAAGTGATAGAATGAGCAAGATGGAACAGAATAAACATTGGGTTGGACAGGGAATATTGATATTTATTAATTGCTTCTCTAAAATCCTTAAAATGGATTCTGTTTAAATAATGCTGACTTGAATTTTCTGGCAAATTGATTACTAATTTAATTTGTTTAATTTTTCATCATATCTTTCCCAAAAATGCAGGGTCCATTTTGGAGAGGGGGGGATCAAATGAGTATTGATCCATTGGTTGCAAAGGAATTGATTAGCTTATTGCCCAAGCCTGAGATTGTGGGTTGAGAGAGAGTGAGTGGCTGATGGCCACCCAGCCGGCTTTCATGCCTAAAGCAGGATTAGAACTCACACTTCCTTGGTTTCTAGCCTGATGATTTAACCACTATACCAAACTGCACTTGGATACCGTAACTATATTTAACTGCTGAGTTTGAAAATATTCTGGAGTCAGGCTAAATTCAGAAGTCATACCTCGATTCAACTATTTTGCCCACTATTCAACATACATCTTCACACATTAGCTTGTATGTGTTATATTGATAACACTAACAATATCATTGTCATCGTCAGCCATTCAGTTGTGTCTGACCCTGGGCCTATGGATCAGCACTCTCCATGCCCCTTTGTCTCACACTGCATCCTTCAGATCTGCCATGGTCATCTCAGTGTCATTTTTATAGTGTCCAGTTAGTGGGTGGCCCCTTCTCCTTTTTCACTTCCAATATGATTAACTTTTCAACTAACAATGTGCTTTGTTTTAATTTTGATATTTGCACACAAGACACTAGAAAAAATATATATAAGAATATCATATTGTGGACAATTCCCTTTGTTTCTTTTCAGTTTCAAATAAGTGAGTGAAGTTCTTTCATGAATATCCAGTCATCTAGATACCAAAAAAAAAAAAAAAAATCAAAATCAAAATTAAATGAGCAATAACACCAAGACTTTTTCATGTTAACTCATATTAATTTAATCCAAGAGGATTTATTCAATTTTGTTTTATCCATCCTTTGTAATACTTATTACATAAGCTTCCCCTTGGATCCTCAGCATCATTGCTCTGGAAACACACCATGAAGCTGTTGTGCACATTCGGATAATATTTAGAGAGAATCAATCAATTAAACTGCTGTGAAAAGAAGTCGCTGGGATACATTGTGTCATTCTGAACTTCATCCGCAGCACCATGAGTGATTCATTAATATGCTCTGGGCAGTTATGAAATGTGTTTTCATTAGCAGAACCAAACCAGGTGAACTGTCTTTAGGTCATTCTCTTTGCATGCATATTTGTGTGCACATTGAAATATGCACACAAATTGCTAGTTCGAAAGCCTATATTTATTTATTTATTATTATTTATTTATTTATTACTTTAATTTATACCCCGCCCTTCTCCCGAAGGACTCAGGGCGGCTTACAGGCAATAAAAACGGAACTATACAATAAATATCTAAAAACAATTAAAATATATATTAAATAAGCCTGTTATTTTTAGAAAAGTTATAAAATCCCTATTAAAATCCCTATACAATCCCCCCCCTAGGCCAA
>NW_015389778.1:48496-54147 GCF_001527695.2 Protobothrops mucrosquamatus | reverse complement strand
ATATATATATATATATATATATATATATATATATATATATATATATATATATATATATATATATATATATATATATATATATGGGCTAAGTACATGGAAATTGTAATATACTTAAATATGTACAGAAACAGAAATATTTTTAGTATCGAGAAAACTAAGGTGCAAGAATGTTGGACTTGTTTCTGTTCATCTATCCAAATCCAACTATCCTTCCGACCTTACAAAGCTCTACATTTTAAAACGTTTTCTTTCCATTTCCCAGTATCTAGACTTCATAGCTTTTCCTTTTTCTTTTCATAAATGCATATTTTCTGCCATTATATGGAAAAGTATAAGGAATTAAAATTTTCCAGTAATGTCCATATTTGTTTCGGTTTTATCAGCTAATTCTATCTAAGTAACTTTTCTCACTTCAATGAAACAAAGTAGCTGATAAATAGACTTGCTGCAGGAACCATTATCAGGAGTGCTAGTTTATATCATACTTTGTATCATATTGCTCCGCTGAAAGAATTGTTGCTCTTGTTGCTAAGCAGCTAGATTTATAGACACTGATAGAATTATGCCATTTATCCACAAGGTTCAAATGAAAGGTCAGCCATTTATCATTATAGTAGCTGAGTCAAATGAAGTAAAATAAAATGGCATATTTCTAAATAACAGTGCTTTTACTAATGCGAGAAGCACAGGTGTATTGAACCCCTGTTATGCAACTGGATTAGAGATGAGTGATTCTCTTTCATTTCATCTGATAACTAATATAAAACTACGGAAACTTCATTATTCCCATTTTGTGTCTGTTTTGATTATAAAATCATATACAGGTAGTCCTCGGCTTAACAATAATTCATTTGGTGAGTTTTTGAAATTACAACAGCACTGAAAATAGGGACTTATGACCATTTTTCACACTTATGACCGGTACAACATCCCCGTGGCCACATGATCAAAATCTGAGTATTTAGCAACGGGCTCAAATGTCATTGCTTTAAAGGACCATCTAGTACAGGGGTGTCAAACTGGTGACCCGCGGGCCGGATGTGTCATGCATGGGCGACGCCCACTCTGGAGCTGCAAAGGCAAAAAAAAAGTCACAATCCATCACAATATGTCACGTGACATGATCAAGTGACACCCATGATCTAGTAGGAACCCTTTCACTATGTCTGCATCCATGTCATGTAGAGCAGAGTTACACAATCTTAGCAACTCTAAGATTCTGACTGAGGAATTCTGAGAGTTAAAGTCTACATTTCTTAGGATTGCTAAGGCTGAAAAACACTGATGTAATATTTAATGTTTAACAGGAACAACTCTTGCACGCAGAGTCAAAAATGGTTATTTTTCTGACTTCCAGTATCATTTTCACAGTGCAGGACAGGAATTCATTCAATCAGCTGAGTAGCATCATGAAGAAGTATTTCATAACACTTTTATTCTGAAAGGGTTACACAGCTGGTCCTGCAATCTGGCAGAGTATGGCAGTTTGGCTCAGCTGATATGTGATACCATGAAAGGATAGAAAATGCAACTTGTACTTGTTTAATTTTGATTATCATAGAGAAAAACTATTTTTCTACCCCCATGTTTCTCAGTAAATTCAATAGACTTGCACATAATCTTCCATTACTGCCTCAGGAAACAGTCTTGGGTTGACCACCCAAGTTCCATAATTTCAGATTTTCAAACTAAATACTAATAAATATAACTAATACACCAAGGATATTCAGCCTTGTACTAAGGGCAAGAATGTGCTTACAGAAATTTCTCTTGGCACCTGCCAGGCTTCCTGCCTCCAATTGAATTTTTTAGAAAAATTCTGACCAGCAGGGTGTTATATGAATATTGTTTAATTAACAAACCGTCTCCACTACTCAGTGCTGCATTATTTATTTTGTTCACTTGGTGAAGAGTGAGGAAGAGTTCTGGAAAATTTGAAACTNCAAATTGACATCTGTACCTAATGACTTGAGGTATACTTTTGCTATTCCCCTATACAATGGGAAAGATTGCAAGAAAAAGCACTAAACCTATAATGTGACTGAGAAAGTGTTTGATAGAATTTTGATTCTATCAAAGAGGTAACAATGAGTAAAATTGTTAACTGAAGTACACCTTTTTTATTCTTCTGCAGGTCAATGAGAAAGACATGCACATGAGAAAAAAATATTAAAACTTTGTCAGAGGAAGCATGAGATAAATTAAATGGGTTTGGATTATGACAGATTTTGCACAAATATTTAAATTGAAGTTCCTAAATGCTATAACGGTATGATTGAATGCTGTGAATGGAGTAAAGACATGGATGATGATGTCCTCTTGATTGTTTTAATGTATTTAAATGTATGTATCTAATGTGTTGATGGATAAATTATAAGGAATGCTTATGTTGAGGTTAGAAGTGTGTTGTTTGAGGATGTAAATGTCTGCATATGCATTAAATGCCAAGTTGTTGGCTGAGAACTAAAATGATCTAAAAATGATGTTTTCTTCACTATCCAAGGATTGCTACACACAGAGGGATATACGTATATGCTTCACTGCTAATGATTTCTTGAATCTGTTGCATAGAAATCAGAGCGGGGAGAAACATATGGTTCCATGTGCATGATTGCCAGAGCCAGAAACAGTGGTCGTCTTGCTTGACCGCATCAGCCTTTTTGTGCTTGGAACAGCTGATGTTCCCAAGAGAAGCTGCTTGGGGATCATTCCTTTTGATTAGGTTGATATTGTTTCAATAATGATTCGAAATCCAAATCTCTGCCTTGTAGCTCAAATATCAGAACTTACTGAGTCCAGTACAGTTTGTTCCTAAGCATGGTGCCATCTGCTTTAAAAGCATGCTCAGTTTTCCTTAGCATTTGCTTTGTACGCTGGGCTTCTGATTGCCTTCTTCGAAAGACAAAGAGGATGAGTGCCAGATTGTCAGATCAAAATAAATTCATGAACTATTACCTTCATTGCCATAGGCTAAAATGTCCAGATTCTCATATCTTCATCATGTTAGGAGAACTGTACCTTGTATCTTTCTTCTTTCTTAGGCTAGTAGATCTAAGCTGCAAAAACAACAACAACCAAACAACCCAATCACAAGTTAAGAGACTTCAGTGTCTCTTCTGCCATCAAGTTGCCATCTGGCTTTTTGAAGTTTAGATACTGTAGCCAATAACTCTTCTCCCTCCTTTGCACCATTCCCTATTTATTTTGTTTGTCCTTTCAAGCTTAATGAGCAAATTTTCAGCTTTGTTACTTATAGCAATATTTTTATAAAGTAACAATTAATTAATGGGAAAAACAGTCATATCTCTTACTGACATTTGCAATTTCCAAAATAGAAATTGGGTAGTCTCTCATAAACAAAAGCTGAAGGAATGAGTGCCTTTTTAAAAAGTCTGTATTCAACATAAAATAAAGTTTTAAAATTAAAAGTGTAAAATTAAAAAAGTGGTATTTGTTTCCAATGCATTCATTTGTTAGGAAGTCTTGCTCATTTTTTTTTACCTTCAATTACATCTTGAAGTAACCCAACTGACTGTGTAGCATCACTGTATCAGCATGATTGCTTTATATTCCAGGTTGATATATTTCATGCGTAAGATTGATTCAGGAAGTATTCTACTTATTCCAAATGGGCTTCATTGCCTGCATAGCATATTAATTATTACCAGGTTGACTTTTTAATATAAATCAATGCTGGAAATGATATTTATTTTATAAATAAAAAAGCTTTTTATAATATGTAAAGAAATCATCAGTTGGAAATTGACATATAGCTAAGTATTTTAAAAATTATTTCAACATATTTTTATATTGGTTGATTGATTTGATTTCATGCCACCCAAGTCCAGACAACTATTCTTGTTAATAGTTAACAAAAATCAGACAACTGCAGGACAAAAATCTCTTCACTGAAGGTTATTGTCCATGATCTACCACGACAGATCGAGTATGGTTTAGTGAATAGATACTTTTCAATTTCCCAGTCCAACTCCAAAATCATTCAGGCAGCTGTACTAAGGGAACAGTTGAACCTCAATCTGTCTGCTTCTGATCCAGCACGTTTAACATTATACCACATTGGCTTTCAAATTTTTCTATACATTTTCATCTATTTTTAATTTATATAGACATCTATATTCCACTTTTTCCAAAATGTTATCAACACACCTTCCCTGCAGACAACACAAAGTTAAACCTTCTGGGGGAGAAGAAAAACAAAGAAGAAGGGCTCAGATAACTGCTTATTAGTCAGATTTGCTCCACCTAATATGAGTTTGCTTTGCACACACACATACACAAAAATTAAATTTCTTTGAGACTTAATAATTTGACAAAAACCATGTAGTTCTGCACTTTATGTAAAAATCATCAATTCCCCTCTCCCCCCAAGATCTAAAACATTTGAACCAGTATCCACAATGAACCACAGTTGAAGATTTGGAAGCTTTTTCAAATCATGGTTAATCTTAATGATAAAATAAGCTTACTCCATGCCTTAATTTTTGAAGTTAGCTTATTTCAATAAATTATAGTTAACTATTATTTATATGTTTGATGCAATGTTAAATTGTGGTAAAGTAAAACTGGAATTAAAAGCTTCTTCCCACAGACAGCCTCCCCTACCACCTTGACGACTTTATATTCACGATAAACTGTTCCAATTTGGGCTACCAGAATAGCAGTTCTTTAACACTTCTTCTCTCAACTACCTCCATGGCTAGAAATGGACCATTTGTTTGTTGTCGCAGGAAATTCTAGTACATTAGATGGATACCTCATTGTGTCAAGTTAGCAAAAAATGATAGAGCAAAAATAAATTTCAGTTAATTTAACGTAAGAAATTAGGAGTAAAATCTTCCTTTTGTTTTTACTTTTCAAGTCCTCTTAGCTTTTACTATAACAATGTGAACAATGTGAATGAAATTTTTAACATACTATGGAGAAAACTGCTGATGGAGCTGAAAGAGGCCCCTGCTTTGAAAGGGTCTTCAAACCTACTTACCCAGGTGATGAGTTTAAAAGGCCACTGGTTTTTATTTATTTAAGCATGTTTGCCATCTTTTCTCAACTTTTTTTTATCTGAGAGGAAATTTTAAAATAATTTTAGGCCTCAAGGAAGCCCTGCCTAAAAAAATAATTAAAAAAAACACACTTATCCAATTTGCAATTTATTACATTTACAGCAAGAACAAAGTAGCCAGCGGATAGGTAGTCATAGCATGTAAAAATTTCTACAACCATGCTAGCACAAAGTTAAAAAACAAACAAACAAACCTCTATTTGTTTATAATCATGATCTCTTGCAGAACCCCTCATGACCTCTAGTGGAACCCCAAGTGAGAAAGGCTAATTAGCATTCCAAATAGCTTGTTAACTAAACAATGCTTTTTAAAATGAATCTAGGTATCCCATGTTTTCACCCCCATGTTCAATCATGCATGTAATCCTGTGGCTAGCAATACTCCAACTTATTTCAGTCTTAAAGAATCTGAACCAGTCAGCGACTGATCCCTGCAGTTAAAAGATGCCTCTTTGCTGGTCTTTGTTCTGGACGTTGGTAGCCTCTTTCAAATGAACTTTCTTCATCAACTCAAAAAAACAAAAGGGCGTGTGTGTGTGTGTGTGTGTGTGTGTGTGTGTGTGTGTGTGTG
>NW_015389778.1:22379-48362 GCF_001527695.2 Protobothrops mucrosquamatus | reverse complement strand
CAGGAGGAACATTCGTAGCTAGAAATTTCACAAGTGCATTCTGACCAAGATCTGTTAAATTTTGAGTTCTTTGTTAAGATAACCAAAATAAATAATAGATGGCGATATTCTAAACGTGATAAATATGGTGCAATCAGTTGCTTCTCAATGCTGGATGTACATTTGAATTTTAATAATTACCATAACATATATTTAGACTTTTTAAGAAACAGCACCAATCTTTCAGGAAAAATGTATTAGACCCTCCCCAGTGAATTAAATGGATGAAGCCCGGCATTGGAGTGGTTGCTGCTTATCTGCCCAGTGTGGTGAGCTAAAAAAAGTATATTTAACTGAGCTTGTGCTATATATGGGCAGCCTTTAGTGTTTTTTGTTGCAATTGCTCAAATTTCTTGGATTTCTACAATGCCAAAGTATGAAAAGAAATAGGTTCGTGGCAGTTTTCTTTGGAAACTGCTTCCAAATATTGTCAAAATACTCAGAAATGCCAAAATTGTTAGGCTGCCAAAAACCAAACTGTCTCCTCAACAGAATACCCTGTTCTGAAACTCATGATACATAATTTTCATGGTTCTCTCTTTTGTAATTCTCTATCATGTATAAAGTCATGAAATGATTCCATTCATAATTGCATTGGATTAATCTGCCAAAATCTTCACCTGACATATATTTACTTTCAATTAAAGTATTATTTTGACTTACTGTTTTTAGTGGAACTTAGTTACATACAACAGTTATGGTAATTAACATTTCACAGTAATATGTTTGCAGGTAATTCAGAGAGTAGAGTGATATTTCCAAATGTGCTCAGTATTGTGGCTAAAAATGCATTTTCCAATGAATGGTGGTTTCCATTCAGCAGAAGATCAAGAGATAATATGCAGCAAAATTATTTGGAAATTAGGTGAACATGTTTCTGAAGCAGGCTGTTCTAATTTGCTTAGGGTTAGGGTTCCGAATTGAAATCTTGTTGAAATCTAGGCCTGCTGGAACACAGATGTCAGTGTGGAGTCTGACTCACGCAAGGACTGCTTGAGCAAAATACCCTTTCAGATCTTATTTTAAATAAGCCTACTGCCAGAACTCCCTCAAAGGGTGTTTTCTCTCCCTCAATATTATTATAAGAAAGCCACACTCCTACAATAATTATGAATGTTCTAAAATGTTACCTTCGGCATTAAAGAACAGACACATAAACAGGATCACATAAGTACACTAATAACACTGAACTCTTGCTATCTCCTTCACATAATAGAGCAGAGGTCCCCAACCTTTTGGGCACCAGGGACAGGTTCTGTGGAGAGAGGTTTTTCCGCAGATCGGAGGGTGAGTGGTTTTGTGTGCTGCCTGCATCCAGTGGATGGGGCTTTACTTGTTTGTGCAGACTGGTTGCTGGCATGCCGCAGCCCGGTACTGGTCCACGAACCGGATTTGGGGAACCCTGTAATAGAGCAAGCAGTCTCCTTAAAGTTGAAGGATATTTCTAAACTAATGTACATATTCAAACAATCTATCCCTCCCCCCCTCCCCCCGGCAAACATAATAACTGTAACAACCACCTTTGTATAGTAGCTTTGATCACGCTCTTCCTGGCTCCTTAACCTCTCATTCTTGATCAGGTCGCTAATGGATTCTCCACTTTTTCAGGCTCTTCACAATCCAGTCCTTCCTCAGCCAATCAATTGGTCAGTATCTCACTGATAGAAATTATTGGCATCTCTCCATCCACATTGGCTTAGTTGCCAAGGAATGCCCCTGAATTTTTTGCATCTTCCATTCTGTAAGGAATGGAATCCCAGCTGGGCAGAGGGGCGAATCTCATGTCTTCTCCCTACATTCCTTATTTATAAATAGTCTTTTCTTCCCACAAAGGTGCAAACACCTTTCCTCTCTTCTTTTCCTCTATTCTCCTTTGCCTTGTCAGATTCAGACCTGGCACTTTGATAGTGCTGTGATTTAACTCTCCATCTAGTGCCCAAATTATCTTCTTTCCCCAGCATTTTACTCCCATCCCCACCACTGGACATATTTATATAACTTACTTAGAAACAGTAAAGTTTGGCAGGTCTAGCAAGTCAGCTTCTACGTTATGGGATTTAGCTTAACGTTTTTACTTTCCCTACTCGCATTAACTTTTCTGCAGTCATTGCACTGGTTTTTTTTCCCCTTGAAACATTTTAATGGGAGTGCACTTCTAGTGAAATTTGGATCTTTTTTTAAAATGCAAAACAACAGTTTTGATCTTGTAACAAGGAATTTTCAAGCCCAAATATTTTTTTAAAAAAAGTACTGCACATCTATTTTTAAACATTGTAAATAATTGTTTGAAGGGAGAAAAATTATAGGGAGAATATTAGAAATTAAATCATAGAGTATAGGGAGAGAGTTTAACTCTTTTGCCTTGCTGTAAATTCAGCAAAAAATTCTTTCTGTACCCAAGAGGTTTTCTCCTGATCTTGATCTAACACTTCAGTGCTTTTTTTTTTTTTTTTTTAAATGCATACATAATGCATAAAGTTATGCAGTAAGACATATCATAAATCTATCTGATATGGCAGAATGAGGATTGTGTTTTCATTCTTCATACTATATTTTCTGCAATTATTTTGTCCTTCAATATTTGAAGTTGTCAGTTATATATGCTAATCAGAAAACACAAAAACCCAGATGAATGTTTCTCTTGTGGTTAAAAAGGAAATATATATTTTTTATCAAAGGCATTTCAATAGCAATATCTTGCTTTAAAGGGTTTTCTTTTAAAAATAGAAGAATTGTAATTATAACATTTTATTTTTAAAAAAATCTTGGCACAGAGAAGCATGCTGATCACATTGCTTGACTATTCATTTCTCATTTATTTCATTGCTACTTTCAAAAGAATTTTTAGCAACCTTATGATTAGCATTATCAGATATAGACAATAATGTATTACTTATGTAATGATGAATTCCACTTTAGGAACAAAATACTATTTTTGAAAACAATTTTTCAAAAAAACTTCTATGTTGGTGCAAAGGAAAAAATGAACTGGGCAGTAACTTCATTATATCCCATCAAAATACCACTAGATTAAGTTCCTAAGTTATCCAAAACTCTTTAGTAAGACAGCTGGCACAGAAATATCCTGCAGAGCCAGATCGATTTCAAGTATAGCATTATCATGTTTCTTTATAAAGCTTGTTGTCAGTAAAACATGCATAAAGTTATTTTAAAGTTAATATCTTCTAAAAAAAATTAAATCTTATTATGCATGCAGTGCCTCAAGTAAAAGAAAATCAAATATTCTCCTAATGTTGGTTTGTTAAATACTAAAGGTGGTACAGTCTCAATTATTAGTACATGGAAATAACGCAAGTAGTTACCAAATATCAAGAATCAAATATTAAATATATCAATCAACTGCAATTATAGATGTTCTCATTTTCGCATATCATAGAGATCAGTTATGAAATATAAACTAATAATAATGCCAAAGATATTTTATAACTGGAACCTTAGAACAATGGACTTGAAAATTTCTTCCTTCCTGAGCCCATTAAAAATGTGATTTATACTCTGAAATCTCAATTTGTCTTAAAATGTTTTTGAATTTATATTTTTTTTTAAAAAAATAATTTTATTAACACTTTTAAATAAAGCTTGTGTGACTTTCTTGTGCAATGGACTGAGTAGAGAGTATCAAAGTGCAATTCAGTTTTTACTTTTTATAATTTCTAATTGTAGTTATGAAACAAATAAAAAAAGCTAAAAAGCAGACTGGAAACTTGTGGACAAATTATCAAATATTCTCAAATGTTTGTTGGTTAGAATGCCCCAATGTTCTAGTGAAGAAACTTGAGGAGAATAGAGGGAAACTGTCTCATGCAAGAAATATTTTTTAAAAACCTTTTTTTATATTACATCCTTCAGAGCCTGCAAACAGAATCAGTTTCCAATTTCGAAAACAAAATGCTTCCCTGAAAAAGAAGGATTTATTTCCTTTTTGTTCCCATTTCTTATTTTTAGTGTTAAGTAGAATTTATATTTGAATTTGTGTAGATACTTATCAGTCTGTCTGTCTCTCTCCCTGTGTGTGAATTTGTGGGTATATCTGCATATGTATGCAAAACATCAGGCCAAGTCTGAAATAACCATACCTAGATCTCTACAAGCCTATGCACAAAAATTGAATTAAGTGTAACAACTGAATATGTATTTGCCAAAAAGGGAAAGTAAGAAATACATAAAATAGGTCATACCTGCTTGATCATTAGTCATGTGCAGAGTAATGTAGCTGGCATGAACAACTTGGCAAAATAAATAGTACAATAAAACATATATTAAAGTTTCAACTTTCCTATGCTATAAATCAAGTTCAAATCTTTACAGGAATATTGTAATATCTGTCTTCTAAGAATGCAACTGGTAATGGATCATACAGTATTTTTTCTACCTGCCCTCCTTTCCAGAAATGATGATCTAAAATTAAAAAAAAATGACAGAAAAGCAATAAACATCTGGATATCAGAAATTTCCAGAACTGACTTGCAAATGGTTTTAGTCTGATTTAGTAAATGTTTGGAATGAGGGCTAAGAGACCCATTTTTTAAAGTGATAAGACACTTAACCCTGTTGCCCAAATCACTCTATATTTCTCAAGTACATTTTATAGGAAATTCAAAGTGATAGAATGAGCAAGATGGAACAGAATAAACATTGGGTTGGAAAGGGAATATTGATATTTATTAATTGCTTCTCTAAAATCCTTAAAAGGGATTCTGTTTAAATAATGCTGACTTGAATTTTCTGGCAAATTGATTACTGAATTTAATTTATTTAATTTTTCATCGTATCTTTCCCAAAAATGCAGGGTCCATTTTGGAGAGGGGGGGATCAAATGAGTATTGATCCATTGGTTGCAAAGGAATTGACTAGCTTATTGCCCAAGCCTGAGATTGTGGGTTGAGAGAGAGTGAGTGGCTGATGGCCACCCAGTTGGCTTTCATGCCTAAAGCAGGATTAGAACTCACACTTCCTTGGTTTCTAGCCTGATGATTTAACCACTATACCAAACTGCACTTGGATACCGTAACTATATTTAACTGCTGAGTTTGAAAATATTCTGGAGTCAGGCTAAATTCAGAAGTCATACCTCGATTCAACTATTTTGCCCACTATTCAACATACATCTTCACACATTAGCTTGTATGTGTTATATTGATAACACTAACAATATCATTGTCATCGTCAGCCATTCAGTTGTGTCTGACCCTGGGCTATGGATCAGCACTTTCCATGCCCCTTTGTCTCACACTGCATCCTTCAGATCTGCCATGGTCATCTCAGTGTCATTTTTATAGTGTCCAGTTAGTGGGTGGCCCCTTCTCCTTTTTCACTTCCAATATGATTAACTTTTCAACTAACAATGTGCTTTGTTTTAATTTTGATATTTGCACACAAGACACTAGAAAAAAATATATATAAGAATATCATATTGTGGACAATTCCCTTTGTTTCTTTTCAGTTTCAAATAAGTGAGTGAAGTTCTTTCATGAATATCCAGTCATCTAGATACCAAAAAAAAAAAAAAAAATCAAAATCAAAATTAAATGAGCAATAACACCAAGGCTTTTTCATGTTAACTCATACTAATTTAATCCAAGAGGATTTATTCAATTTTGTTTTATCCATCCTTTGTAATACTTATTACATAAGCTTCCCCTTGGATCCTCAGCATCATTGCTCTGGAAACACACCATGAAGCTGTTGTGCACATTCGGATAATATTTAGAGAGAATCAATCAATTAAACTGCTGTGAAAAGAAGTCGCTGGGATACATTGTGTCATTCTGAACTTCATCCGCAGCACCATGAGTGATTCATTAATATACTCTGTGCAGTTATGAAATGTGTTTTCATTAGCAGAACCAAACCAGGTGAACTGTCTTTAGGTCATTCTCTTTGCGTGCATATTGGTGTGCACATTGAAATATGCACACAAATTGCTAGTTCGAAAGCCTATATATTAGATTTACCAGTATCCAATTTTTAATAATTACATTATTTATTTATAACGTAATATTTATAATTACATTCATTTATATATATTATAAATATATAATATATTGCATTTGTTATTTAATTACTTATTTATAAAGACATATTTTATCAATTTTAATATATATATATGGGCTAAGTACATGGAAATTGTAATATACTTAAATATGTACAGAAACAGAAATATTTTTAGTATTGAGAAGACTAAGGTGCAAGAATGTTGGACTTGTTTCTGTTCATCTATCCAAATCCAACTATCCTTCCGACCTTACAAAGCTCTACATTTTAAAACGTTTTCTTTCCATTTCCCAGTATCTAGACTTCATAGCTTTTCATTTTTCTTTTCATAAATGCATATTTTCTGCCATTATATGGAAAAGTATAAGGAATTAAAAATTTTCCAGTAATGTCCATATTTGTTTCGGTTTTATCAGCTAATTCTATCTAAGTAACTTTTCTCACTTCAATGAAACAAAGTAGCTGATAAATAGACTTGCTGCAGGAACCATTATCAGGAGTGCTAGTTTGTATCATACTTTGTATCATATTGCTCCGCTGAAAGAATTGTTGCTGTTGTTGCTAAGCAGCTAGATTTATAGACACTGATAGAATTATGCCATTTATCCCACAAGGTTCAAATGAAAGGTCAGCCATTTATCATTATAGTAGCTGAGTCAAATGAAGTAAAATAAAATGGCATATTTCTAAATAACAGTGCTTTTACTAATGCGAGAAGCACAGGTGTATTGAACCCCTGTTATGCAACTGGATTAGACATGAGTGATTCTCTTTCATTTCATCTGATAACTAATATAAAACTACGGAAACTTCATTATTCCCATTTTGTGTCTGTTTTGATTATAAAATCATATACAGGTAGTCCTCGGCTTAACAATAATTCATTTGGTGAGTTTTTGAAATGACAACAGCACTGAAAATAGGGACTTATGACTATTTTTCACACTTATGACCGGTACAACATCCCCATGGCCACATGATCAAAATCTTGAGTATTTAGCAACAGGCTCAAATATCATTGATTTAAAGGACCATCTAGTACAGAGGTGTCAAACTGGTGGCCCGCGGGCCGGATGTGTCATGCATGGGCGACGCCCACCCTGGAGCTGCAAAGGCAAAAAAAAAAGTCACAATCCATCACAATATGTCACGTGACATGATCGAGTGACATCCATGATCTAGTAGGAACCCTTTCACTATGTCTGCATCCATGTCATGTAGAGCAGAGTTACACAATCTTAGCAACTCTAAGATTCTGTCTGAGGAATTCTGGGAGTTAAAGTCTACATTTCTTAGGATTGCTAAGGCTGAAAAACACTGATGTAATATTTAATGTTTAACAGGAACAACTCTTGCATGCAGAGTCAAAAAGAGTTATTTTTCTGACTTCCAGTATCATTTTCACAGTGCAGGACAGGGATTCATTCAATCAGCTTTTATTCTGAAAGGGTTACACAGCTGGTCCTGCAATCTGGCAGAGTATGGCAGTTTGGCTCAGCTGATATGTGATACCATGAAAGGATAGAAAATGCAACTTGTACTTGTTTAATTTTGATTATCATAGAGAAAAACTATTTTTCTACCCCCATGTTTCTCAGTAAATTCAATAGACTTGCACATAATCTTCCATTACTGCCTCAGGAAACAGTCTTAGGTTGACCACCCTAGTTCCATAATTTCAGATTTTCAAACTAAATACTAATAAATATAACTAATATACCAAGGATATTCAGCCTTGTACTAAGTGCAAGAATGTGCTTACAGAAATTTCTCTTGGCACCTGCCAGGCTTCCTGCCTCCAATTGAATTTTTTAGAAAAATTCTGACCAGCAGGGTGTTATATGAATATTGTTTAATTAACAAACCGTCTCCACTACTCAGTGCTGCATTATTTATTTTGTTCACTTGGTGAAGAGTGAGGAAGAGTTCTGGAAAATTTGAAACTGTATGATATTTTGTGATATTTTGTTTGGCCTAATAAAAGGTAAAACCGTCATAATTGTGTACAGTGTTTTTTAATTGCCATTTTGGGGCATTATTTTAGTGCATGCAAATAATTTAGTCTTGTAAACCTTTCAATCCGTCATAGACAAGATGATATCTGTGGTGCTCATGAACCTGCTACAAGTTTCTTAGTATGTTTAACAATTTTAATTATTACTTCAATTGAAAAATATAGAAAGGGGAAAGCTGGCACAATGGAACGCGCCAGTTCTAGCATAACCTTTATTTACAAGAACTTACATAAAGATTGGTTTATGTAAGCCCAGTAGTTATAAGGATGAATATGTACTAGGAGACAGAGAAGGGGGGAGGGGGTTGGATGCTACCAAGGACTCTGGGAGGAGAGTCCATGATCATGAGCATTCTCATGCATTCACCTCCTTGTAAATGGATCTTTTTGTATCTTCCTGCTGAGCATGGCAGCTACTTTATGTGACTGCTCACCATACGCTCGGTTTCAGAAGAACTAAGTTTCAACTAATCCATAAAGCTTGCTTGCTTTATTTGTAGTCCTTCAGTAATATAGTAGAAAAGATTGTACACATAGCCACATTTCTACAGGTTACAGAATATAAGCAATACAGTTGTAAACAAAAAAGAAAGTACAAGTAATAAAAGAGATACTGTAAGTAAATCAGGAATAAATATAAGAAAAGACGGAGGAAAGAGAGAAAAGAAATAAAAAGAAAAGAAAAGATATTAAGAAGTGACTTCCAATCTTCTTTACAGGAGTTATAAATGAATTTATTTATTTATTTATTAATTTATTATAAATAATTCTAAAATAATGATTTTTAGAGTGTACATTGACCTTAAATATTTATTTATTTATTTATTTAATTTATATGCCCTCCCCCCATCTCTTTATCCTCTCTCTCGGAGGTTATATCATGATTTTGTTCTTTCCAATTCTACCCTTTCTAATCATAGGTCACAAGATCACTTTTTGTTTTCAGCAAAAAGTCCATAAATGGTTTTCAGTCACTAATAAATGTAAATATTGCCTTTTTCCTAATGAAACAAGTCAATTTTGTTGTCTCCACAAATTCTGTCCTCTTCATCAATCACTCCTCCTTTGTAGGTCTTTTCATCTTTGTATACATAGTCTTGCTGCAGTTAGCATGTACAAAAACAATGTTCCATAAGTCTTTCCAAGTTGTCTGTCCATTAGTCCCAGCACAGTTGAATAGTAGACTTATACATTATTTTGTTTCACTATATATATATACATGAATCCAAAGTTTAAATTTGTCCACCAAGCATAATAAAATGACCATATTTCCTGCATTTTCAACATAGAATTGAAGCAACTTTATACAGTCTATACAGTTTTTCTAATGTCATGTACCAAGGGTACATCATTTTATAAAAAAATTCTCTTTCAAATTGTAACACAATATGAATTTTAGTCCTTTCAGCCACATATTTTGCCATTGTTCCATCTATATATTATAATCAACATTCTCAGCACATTTTATCATAGTCTTTAATTTGTTCTTCCATTTCAAATTTAAGTAAAAACCTAAATGTTTCAGTAATTACAAATTCATTATTTGCACATAACTCAGTTTCAATTCTGTCTTATGTTAAGTTACAAATATCATTTTATCTACTTTAAATCTTTCTCTTAACTGAATATATGACAACAGTTGAAAACTAAATCCTTTGACAATCAGTTGATCTTTTGACTTCATCTTGTATTCTCCATGTTCTTGTTTTTACTCTTGGTATATTAACCATTTCCCTTTGCCTGCTGTTTCATTTCTATAAAATATTTCCTGTGCTGAGATTCACAAAGGCATTTTAAGCACAGCCTGCATTTGTCTGTATTTCATATTCTCAAAATGGCACTTCTAAAATAATGGTTTTTAAAGTGTACATTGACCTTAGCTTTGTGGAAGCATAAATGCCATCCAAACCTCAGGCCGTGCTCTTCTACTTCTAAAATTCTTTTATTTCTCAGTAACTCTTTCATCCAAACCAAACAGCAGGCTGCAAAGTACAATTTCCAATCAGACAATTCCAATCCTCCTCGTTCCTTTACCTCTTGAAGAATTTCAGATTTAGCTCTTGTTTCTTTCCCTTGTCATATAAACCTAGATAAATCTTTTTGCCATTGTTAAATGGTGCCTCAGTAATCAAAATAGGTACTGTTTGAAACAGAAGCATCATTCTAATACTTTTTTTTTAAATCATAGAAATTCTCCCCAACAATAACAATTATAGTTTTTCCCATCTTATCATGTATCCATTTTATTCCATACTTAACATTATTATTTTGAAAGGAACGCTGCCATTCCAGGCCTGGTGAAACTTTGATTTTCCTTGTGTCATTTTCACAAGATTTCCATCCATAGCAAAAAGCACCTATTACAGTAGGGAAACTAAAATGAGAAAAATCTTTAAAATATCTGAATTGCTGCTGTTTCCTCCCTTGCTTCAGTTAATTTGCATTGAGCAGAAACAAGAAGAAATCCCATATTGAGTTTGTTATGTACAATTCAGCCTTACATATGTTCACTCAAATTAACTCACTGTGGTCAATTAGTCTATTCTACTTTCAACTAATGCATATTAACATGTGTAATTTTTTCCTGTTTCCATGATTTCCCAATTGTTTTTCTTTCTCCCGTCTCTTTCTATGTGTGTGTCCTTCACCATATTTTTCTCATCTTGTTATATTTTCTTCTAAATTTGTTATTCCTAATCCTATCACTGTTATTTTCTTCTTTTGTAACTTGAATTAATCATTGGTCACAGCATTAAAAATTAATAATTTCAAGTTTCTGCAGCCATACCTTATAAGGATTAAAAATAAAAAGGAAACATCTTGCTTCGGTCACAGGATCAAATATAGGATCATTTTTTTTGTGACAAAACAAAAACAACATCTAATATCATCTCCTTACCTCCTTTCCAAAGTCTGCACTCCCTAGAGTACAGACTCTCAAACATTTCGTTTTTGAAAGCTTTCAGATTCTTTTTCAGAATTTATATTATTACTAAGAGCAAAGAACAACAAAAATGCTGAATTGTAGATTTAGAATTTTTGTTTTTCTCAGGGACCCAATAACAACCTTTATTTTCCACTCCATATAATACGTTTTTCACTGTTCTTCTCATAAATTGTTTTTTTAAAAAAGTTGCAAAAAATCAGGTTTATCATTTATGCTTTATTTATATTTTAAATTATTAGATTGCAAATAGTACTTTACATTTGCAAAAGAGCTTCATATCAAGATTAATAACACATATTAAAATATTGCTCCCGACAGATGTTATCTTGTCTCACAGAGATAATTTTCTATTACCATTCCCCCTGCTTTTTAAGTACTAATGATAGCAACACAACTGAACATTCAGTAGTATCTCAAATCATAACAGAATCAGGATTTCCCTTCCATTTTTGGTTTTAAATCATTTAGTTTTTAAAGTTTCTATAATTCTTTTAAAAAGAAATGGAAAATGTTTTACTCCAAAACTGTATTGCAATATTCAAATGAATAGATAATACTTTTAAAAATATTTGAGATGCTTTGAAAACACATAACAGAGATTTTACTGATTTTATTTTTGCAAAAAGAGAAATAAAAGTGTGAATAGATCAACAAGATGTGCCTAGCCTCTCTTTAATACCTACTGTGCACTATTAAACCCTTGACAATGTAAAATGCAGGCATTATAACAGGATGGAGTGTATATTGATTTTTTTCATTATTAGTTACAGGTTTGCAAGCAGGATAAATCCTATTCAAACACCACAGCGGCAAGCAGTAATGTTTCTGAGATTCTTTTGTAGACTACAGCAGGGGACCAAAAGAGCACTTTGCTTTAGTTAAGTCAATCATAGTTTTATACTCTTTAAAAAATAAGAATGAGAAGACCAAGGTTTGACTTTTTTTTGTTTTGTTTTTTTAATGACACTTGGTGCTAAAAATTTTTAAACAGGCTTGCCTTTTGCTCTGCTTTTAAATATGATAAAGCCAAGATGTTTTGTTATCTCCTCCCCTCCTTCTGTGAGAACAGGAAGGATTGCCCTTCCTTTACTCCATCTGCCTCCAGGATTGGTCTTTGCATATGATAGAAGTAAGTCTTCATCCTGGTTCATCCAAGCCGGGAATAAATAAGCAAACATGGCGACTGCTTTGGGAAGAAGGTTACAGTTTATTGCAGAAGAAAGATGGTCCTTGCAAGAAGGAGCAGAGGAGAAGAAAGAGAGAGAGCACATGGGTAGAAGGTTTTTTATACCCCCTCTAGCCCTGTTTGGAATAGTTTCCTGTTCCTGTGGCATGAACTTTGAGGATATTTCTGAGTGTTTTTCTAGGCCTTGATATTTGTGGTTTAATCCTATTATCATATCCTGCTTCCCAGGTGATGGGGCTAATGACTCCTAGAGTTTGGGTGGGGCATGCAGATTTTCTCTTTGTCTTCTTGATTGCTCTCTCTTCAACTTTCTGATGGTTTTATATCTGCATTTGTATGGGGCTAGGTCTTGCTTGGGGCAGAGAGATTTGGAGCCAAAGTTGATTTCTGCTTTTTAAAATACTTTTGAGGAAATATATATTTCTGCCCTTTTAATATTTCTTTCTCTGGGGCTCTGACTTCCCACACATACAAGCCAGCTTGCAACATGAAGTAATCTGAGATATCTGGATGAACAGTAAATATTCAGGACATAAAAATAGGAGGTGGCCAAAAGAAATAGAATATTGAAATGGAACTAACTCTGTATTTGTCTATGGCTGGACTCAAGTTAAGGCAGGAAAGAAGACTCCATTCTTGGAGATTATTGTCATATGTTCCTATTTCTGTGTTTTGTACCTGCCCCGATGTTGGAATCAATCATGATAAAGTTTTCATGATATCCTCATTAATAAAATGGGGAAACATTGGCTAGATAATAACCATTATACCAGTGGATTCATAATTAGCCAAACTATGTCCGCACCCAGATAGCACTCAGAAATAGCTCAACATGAAACTGGAATGCACTGCTGCAGGAATCTATCCTTAGCTCTATTCTGTTCATAGTGTTTCTTCTTATTATTATTATTTGAATAAGAGGCACAAGTGATTATTAAATATGCAGCTGACCAAAGCAAGGATTTTGTGGTAGAATGTGGGCCAGAATTGCAGGAGGAAGGGCCTCTTTAATTTGGCAAGATTTGTATCTATAGGTGAGTGACAATAAAAAAAACTACTCTGAAGTAATTCCCTGGGTCTTCATGGTTCTTTGGGCCTAACAGACTTACACTTTAAAAGAAAAATAAATATTTTAAAACAACTAGACAGTGTGTTTAAATGGACAGGACTGTATGGAACATGGGGGAAAAATTAAACCTGGTGCCGGCATTTATTTCCTTGTGGCTATTTTATCTTCACAATGCATGTTAAGAATACTGAAATGTAGCAGTAACCCTAATCCTAGCTAAATTTTGTAAGAACACTTTTTTTTTGCTGAAAATTTTAAAAATGGTGACTATGCTTATTGATAGTTTCAAAGAGTTTCTAACAGACACCTTTGAATAAGGAGCTTGTTTCATTATCTTCACTTATTCAGCTTTTTCCTCTTCCTTGCTGACAATAATTTCCACCCTCCTCCCCAACCCTTGTGCTAGGATTTGTTTATTCCTACTGAATGGAGCAAATCCTTCTTAGTACATGTGTATGAACAGTTTGTACTAGAAAGAAAACAGTTTTCTGTTTGATCACAGAGAACAGCAGGATACTTAATCCACTAAAAGTAAGATTTGATCAGAAACTTATGAAAGCGCACATGTCTCCTGAAATTGGTAAAAGAGATGTGAATGCTTGTTCCCCATTATTACCACAATGAGTGTACTTGTGATCAATTCAAAACTGTCTCCACAAAGAAATTACTGATTAATGTGGCTGACATGTCCTTGTTTCATATTAACAGTGCCAGAAGTGCAGCTGCTGATTTGGTATTATTACAAACTTTTTAGTAGTATTAGACCTGAATCAAATGAAAGAACCATTAAATACAATAGACACCCACATAAATTGATCTATTTATCCGAGTTATTCAGACTTACTCCACAGTAACCATCTTGCTACATCTTGCTTGTATAGATAGCACACAAAAATTTGCAACCTGGTAGGTGAATTTATCCTCTAGCAAATAATTTACATAAAATCTATCCAAAAGCTTACTTGGCATGGCATGATAGCAGCCATGCAAGAGAAAATTTCTACATAGAAACATTTTTCAGACTTTTCACATGAAAATATAATATTCAACTAAGTATTTACTTTGAAATAATTCATTCATCTTATTAACAATGTGTGTGTTCTATTAAATATATTGAACTTTTATTTCTCTATTATATAGTTCCATTACCCACATTAAAAGCTCATCTGATTTCAGCCATATATTTGACCTCATTTGCAGGTGACAGCAAAGATGTTAAATATAATATTTGTGTTGTCACAGAGCACAAAAATAATCTAACTGGAATATGGATATATGAAAAGGCAATTTGAATCTTCAGAAATCAGCCTCTAGTTTTAATCTAGCCTTTACTTTTAATATCATTCCTTAATTTTTAATAGCCTGATATTATAGCTATCTTGCACTATGATAAAGCTTAAATAAAGAACAGTCTTCATGTGTGATAGTTTCCAGAATGTTGTTAATGTTAATGTTAATTTAATTTGTATACCGCCCTTCTCCCATAGGACTCAGGGCGGTTCACAGCATATTAAAAAACAAATACTATACACAAAATACAATAGAACAGCAAAAGCATTCACTTTGATTAGTTGCAATAAAATTAGAGAGAATTGCAAAACAAATTCATATTTGTGAGGATACAAGTTTTTAGGAATACAAGAAATATAGACTACTCCTTCTGATGCATGAAGCCTTATTCTAAATTCAAAGATATACATACACATGAAAATGGGTTTAACTAGTCTACTGGTAATAGGATCAGTTCATGATAGTGAATAGTTACCATCATGCTTTTAATATATTTAAGATTCAATGTAATTGTTCCAATGTGTTCTGTTGACATTTTATTTCTTTTTAATACTCAGTTTTTCAAATTGTGTCCTTGTCTTCTCTAAAACCAGTTTTTAGGAGTGTGTGAAGCAGCCCAGATATAATTTCAACTCGAGATTCAGAGGTGGTAAGTTTCAAGACTGATGCTCAGACACAAAGAAAATTCAATCTAATATGTGATTTGATAAAGTTAGCCAATGGCTACAATGGGAAAATGTCAAAATGGCTCCAGTTGCTTCACTTTTGGCAGACTGGAGTTGAAAATAGCAATGATGAAAGAGTCTACAGAATAATTAACCCTGCCAAGTTTCAGCTAGATACCTTCAATGAATTCACTGCAATTCTTTTTTAAAATCTTCCTTTCACAACTTGTTTAATGCAGAGAGAGAATGGATGAGGAAAGGATAGCATTTCAGCCTTCCATTGTTCACTGACAAGTTTATGGAAGACTTGTACTGAACCAAACCATAAAATGACCCTTTGCTATTAAAACAAAAACACCCTTTTGAAAACTTGATTAAACAGTATGTTCTTACTAAAGGTCAAAGACAGTCCTACTGCTTGTCCATTTCCTTTTCTGAGCTGGCAGCCTTTGGGACATATTTCATTGATATTAGCCTCTTTTGGATATATGAAACTCTACTTGAGCAACATTTTTTTAAAAAAAGTCTTGAAAATGTGTACATATCATTATTTGTCGACAACATTTCTCACGATACAAAGAAATAAACTGAATTATACATAATACTCTGACTGCAAGCTCATTATCTCAGACTCATAGAATGAATTGTCAAAATAAGATAGAGACAGGAAAATAACAAAAAGAAAACAGAGGGGTGCAGGGGGGAACTGCTTTACAATATTGGGGAAATGGAGAAAATGAAAAGGAGTGAAATTGGGTTGAAAATGTTGAGCTGTCAACAACACAGAGTTTCAGAGGTACCACAAATAATACCAGAAAGCTTAAAGGTAAGGAAGGGTAAAGCTAAATGGGTACAAATTGGCAGAAAGGCAGACTATCCCTAAAGAAAAAAAAAACAGATTTTCTTTCTTTTCCTGCACCCTTTCCAACAAACCTGTTTAACCAGGTCTACTAGAAGAATGAAACACAATCACAGAACTGCATTCACCCTAATGTTATGAGAAGCAAAACGTATGGAGGTGATGACACTTCTATTGTGTCTCTATCAGAAAGTCTATTGTACCACTCAATTCCTGTCTAGTTTGGTTCAAATAAGAAGAGAAAGCTACAACAATGTTTGAGACCATGCAAAGCACCAGGAAATTAACTTAATCTCTGAATCAAACCAATGGCACATAGTTAATTTGATGCACTCAGTTGCTTTAAAAATTTGATTGAAAGATTCAATACTTTGAAGATTCATTTGAACAAATCTGGTCCAAGGGACTTATTAGTAATATTTGAAATGATTCTGATTCTCTAGGTTTTTTTTTATCATACTTTGAGCATCTTCCTCTTCCTCTATTGAAATTTTTATCTAATTCTTACACTGGAACATATAGTGCATTTATAGGGCCTGGAACCCTATAATAAGGATTATATGATAAGGATTGAACCATTACCATGTAAAGCTCTAGTAAGCAATGTGACTGGGCAGACCTAGGATGTGGAATTTAACTTTTAAACAATTGCCTAGTTCATTTGGGTATGAGGTCAATTACAGGATAAAGCTGACCACTAGTGGCTACTATTCTATATATCCAGTCTTAAATAGTATAGATGAAAAGGAGCTGCTGCCTCACATTCTGTAGGAAGTTTCTATTTGCAGGTTGCAGCTGGTAGAAAAGTCTGAGGTAAGCAAGTCTTTGTTTTTGAGCTCTTATGAAATGGGGAAATAGTTCATCATAACAGAGAACAAAAGAGCCATATTCTAAATAAAACAGAACAAACACCTTTACATCCAATTATGTCCTACATAATATGATGATTATTGTAATATGATGATTTCATTGTTAGAACATGTAGCATTGTGGAAAACTGCCTGTGGTATATTATTCAATAAATGATTATCTGCTGTAGCTTAAAGCAGCCACTCATTGTCTCATTTACTAACTGCTGAAGCTCACCCATATTCCAAAAGATGGAGGCAGAATTCAAAGTTGCATTCAACTTGATATGTAACACTGTGTAGCTTATAACACTGTGTAGCTTGTACCATTGTTGCCTTTTCTTATATTATAGCATAGAAGGAGATATATACCATATATCCAAGCAGAAAGTGTACTGGATTGTATTGCACTACGTTGTAAGTTAATACTTTCAAGATAGCATAATCATACAGTTAAGGTATAGCAGTAGCAATATTTGCGAAGGGTAGTAAGGATGAGGTACAAGTAGTCCTCAGTCACTTAATGACAATTCAAAGTTATGATGAAACCCCCAAAAGCTACTTACGACCACCATTCTTGAAAAGCTGCACTTCCCCCCTGCCCCCCCATGGTCATGTGATAGCATTTCCCTTTCCTCATTTATGATCAATGGCAGTGGCCTGTGGTCACGTGATTGTTATGCATGAGTTTTTTTGTCAGTTCCTGGTGTTTTTTTGCTAGCAAAAAGCATCCTTTTGGGAGAATGGATTTGCTTAACAATCACGTGATTCACATGATTCATTTAACAACTATGGTGACTTTCTATATGTCCATCATAAAAACAGTCATAAAATGAAGTCATCTTAAATCAATCCAGTTAACAACAGCCATGTGTTATGAAGAAATTCTGGGCTCAATTGTGGTTGTTAAGTGAGGACTACCTGCATCTTGTGTTTTCCAAAGATTGGCCAAAATTTCAATGAAACTAGTAACCAGAAGAATTTAGCCTGGAGGGTTTTCTATCATATTCAGTCAATCAAATGAAGTGCATGCATTTATCTATGGCTTATTAAATTTAAAAAAAAATAACATTCGATTTGGGAAAAATGGGTTTCAATGGCAGACTTGGAAGGTGGTGACTGCATAGGATACTTTGCACAGTAGAAAGTTTAAAACATCATTATTTCTACAATTGTGTCACAAAGTGGTTCCATCATGACATCACTGCTGTTTTTTTCTTTTTTGCTAACCACAAAACCAGGCACAGAATTTGATTTGGCAGCTGCTGAGTCTCCTTAATATAGCAACAGATGAACCCAGGCAAGGAACAGATCTATCGCTGTATCTAACTGATCTTTCTGCTTATGCACAGTGAGAAATTCTCACCTCTTCATATAGATCAGCAACTATAACCAGCCAGTCACGCATAAGTTGTGACAGCACATCACATGCTTGGCAATTTGAAGCCCTGGAGAACAAGGTGAAACATGTATTTGTTTTACATGCAAACAGCAGCCTTTTCCATAACAGTTGCCTTCTATGCACCCATTTGCAAATGGGGGTGTTTCCACTGTTTTAAAATGTAGGCATAAAAGAATCCAGAAGGAAAAAGAAGAAGCTTGAATCATATATTTCTGTAGGATACCATTTGATCTTTGGGGAACCCAAAATTACCAGTAATGCATAAATCAAGTAAAGAAGGCTAAGAACCTGTGGCTTTCCTTTGACACAAAATGCTTATCTCTGCTTCTTAGTTTGAAATAAATTCAAAAGAGTAAACAATTGGAAGAAATTAACTGATGTCCTATACACTTGAGGTTTTTTTATTTGTTTTTTATAATGCTGGACTTCTGCAGCCCCTTGGCTTCTCCAGAATGTCAGAATGATATAGTGGGTACTTACTCCAGCAGGAGTGGGAATAGGAGCTATCTTACTTACTGACTCTATTGTACGTGGAGAACTGTATTAGTTTATAATAACCAAAAACCTGAAGGAATCAGCACCTTTTAGGACTATAGTAGTTCTCTGGCTATGGCAATTGAGATTGAAATTTCAGTTGCTAAGCCACATGATTGTAAAGTGTGAGATCACATGATCACATCATTTAGTGATAGCAGTTCTGGCACTTCTTGGTTGCCATCATTAAATGAATCCTGCACTGTTTTAAGGGAGAACATGACAGAGTTGTCATCTGCAACCTCCTGCCGGCTTGCTTCCCCGTTGACTTTGCTTGGAGGAAATCAGCAAAGAAGGTCACAAATAGCAACTATGTGATTGTGTGACCCTGTGTTGGCCAGACCTCCAAGAACCAATCCTTAAGTACCACTTATCAGCATTGTCATAAGTTCGAATAGTCACTGAACAAATAGTTGCGAAGTGAGGAGCACCTGTACATATTTTATTAAAAGACTTAAGCTTTTGTGGTGTGTAGCTCACTTCATAAGATTCTGTTGAAGGGAGCTGTAGCTCACATATGGCTATACCGTTTAATCATATGGATTAATCTGAAAGTGTGTTATTTGACTCCTTCATATTTTTGCTTAAGTGATGCACATTTAATTACCTGTCTCCTATGTAGGGTGATTTTTCTCTCTGCCAATGTAACACAGACCATGGTAGATCTCCTAGCTGAAAGAGGAAGAGAGCAATCTGTTTCACATATTTCCTATCCCTTTATACAAAATCTACATTCCCCTCTAATCCACTAAGAGATTTTGCACAGATTTCTGTTTTTCTCAGAACCAACTACAAAATTGTGCTTCATTTGAAAATGAGTGCCAGCTATTAGGGAGGGCCATTTCGGGAGGAATAAAAGCATAAAACTGCTTTGCCTTTTTATACATTTTATCTGTGGTGATATCAAGGTAACTTTTTGTGAGAGGGAAAACTCTTTGAGGCTAGGAAGGAACAGTTACTGTTAGATTACATGGAAACCCCCCCTGAGGTTTTATTATCTACTTGCAATACATCAAACTCTTAAAAAACCTCCCATCCCATAATATGGATAAATTCCATTAGACAGACCTTTATAGATGACAGAGTCCTTTTATATGCTGAGACATAGCCAAGGACAAAGCTAGTTTAAAACTCTGAACTACTTCATAATCCTGCTCTGAAAAGAATTTCAAAATCATTTAGCATTACTTTAAAGCACAGTAAGCAGGAGTCGTGTTTTCTTTAAAAACAGCAGTCTCAGAATTTTAAGAAAAGATCTTGTGATGTACCAAAAAAGTAACCTGCTAAAAAAAAAAAGATTTGTTAAAATTTGCCAAATAAGGAACAAAGCCATTTGACACTTGAGATGCATTTAGTTTCCATGTAATATGACATATTTTGCCCTCATCAACTTGCTAAAATATTAGAGATTCTTTAAATAACTGTCTATCCTGCAAATCTATAGTTCAGTTTAGATTTAAACTGATGGGCCTGCACATATATTTAATTACTGACAAAATTCAAAATATTCAGCAGGCTAAGTAAAAGTAAGAGAGGAAGCAAATAGTTAGAGTTTGCTGTGATTTTTCACTGCTTTCAAATGAATATCTAGATTTCTGCATCTCAGATCTAATATCCAGATTCCAAGTCATGATTCTAGTCAATTTTACAGCTTTTCCATTTTAGTTATAGTCTCAAGATTGAAGCGATTTAGAATTTTAGATAATGTATTGAGCCAAGGTATGTTTGCCTTTTCATGTCACGTACTATAGCCATGACCATTAAGGAGTATTTGAAAAAATATTTAAAGAAACCAGTGCAATTCTACACATGCTGATCCAGAAATAAACTCCGTTAAATTTGTTTGAGTTACTCTTGTACATAAAACTTCATACTATAACAGGTCTGTCCATGTTACAAAAATGATTCAGAAGAAATGATTCAGTTATGCAGAATCACACAATTACTCTTTAATGCTGACATGTCATTTTTTATTTCTGCAGAAACCTGAAAATAGACACAGTTGAAACTTGATCATGATCATGATCATCATTCAATGCAGCTCAACAAAGTAGCCTTGTTTTTTTAAGGCGCATAAAGAACCCCCCCCTCCCCAAAAGAAGTAACTTCATTACAGATATGCTGAATTTGCACTCCAGCAGTTTCCTAAGTACATCTTCTAATTCATTTTGAAAGCATGCCCCAGTTTTATCAAGTAATACAGACAGGTTAAAAAAGTTAAGCTGCAGGGCACAATCGCACAATGAAATCTTTACTTCTTTTATTAGGTATTGACACATAGCCATTAAGGATTGGGGCTTTAATGACACGGTTGTACCTGCCGTCCTCAGATACTCCTGAATTCAGGCTTGAGGTTGCAACAGTTCTATGCTTGCTCATTAAATTCAATGATATTTTTCCAAGTATAGGGCAATGCTGTCACTTACCTGATTTATTGGTTTCATTTGTTAGATGTGTATGCAGATAAAACCATACCTTTGGGAAAAAAAGTCTATTTGTACTAGGCACGCCTTTCTTCCATGGAAGGAAAGATTCTGTATACTACACAAAGACAAGATCTCCCCATTTCATCTCACAATTTGGTAAAGTCAGATTATGAGAACCTTATACTATAATGACTCTCATGCTCAGTATTGTTTATTTCACCTGGCAGTAATTCACGTATGAGGGGGTTAGTTGTGGATCCATCAGGGCTTATTTTACTTAATATATAATGTATTGCTGGAATTTATAATTTATGACCGTTATTGTAATGCATTAATGTTCCATTTACTATTATTTTTAACTGCCTAGAGACCCTTCTAACTGAGGTGAGATGTACCTATAAATAAACAAATAAATAAATGGCTATATTTGTGTGCTGAAAGTAAGTTTTATGAATAGTTTGAAATTTAAGCTTGAGAATTTGAGGATCCTGAAGGAATGAATTTCTGTATCTCTAGGACTCTATCAGGATGCTTGCCTTCTAGAACAGTATCCTCCAAAAAGTCATGTTCAAACATGATTGTCCTTTAATCATCAATGTAGAATCATCTTTTCCCCCCAAGCTTTGGTTCAGGTTGGGTTGTGTGTCCACCTGGATTGCATTATGTTTGTAGTATGTCTACTCCCTCAATTATGGCAGTCTCCTTCCTTCCTTCCTTCCTTCCTTCCTTCCTTCCTTCCTTCCTTCCTTCCTTCCTTCCTTCCTTCCTTCCTTCCTTCCTTCCAACTAGCACATTTGAGTTGCAAAAATTTGGATGTCTAATAGATGGCAGCAAAGAGATGCAGAAACAACCAACTATTTGTTGCCAAATAGTGATCCTTTAGGTTTGATTAAAAGTGATAGGCATATTCTTTCAGTAAGCAGAATTAATTTCAAATAGTGTCTTTTTTCCACACAAAATAAAAAAAATAAACAAACAAACAAGCACATATTGCAGACAAAGTTTTAAGAGGTAGAAAAGAGATGTCTAATACCTTTAGAAAATGTAACAGCAGTAACAATTCTTTGACAAGTGTTTTTCTTTTGTGATACTTCCTAAAAGAACTCAAACCTGCCAGCATACTAGGATTGTAAATGTTGACTACATCTTACTGCTTCTAATGTAAGTACTATACAATGCCATCTGTTCCTGGCTCTACTCTGTCAATCTGATTTAAAATAGAATATCGGATTTGAAATTTGCTGGATCAGAAATATATCCTTAAAAGCAGTGTTACTTTGCCTGCTAATCCCTGCTTCCCCGTCTAGATGTGCTTGCAGCCAAAATTTTAGTTTGTTAACTTGCTTGCTATTTTTCCTTCTGGCATAATTAATTAAAGGCAGTAGGCAAGGGTACCTCCATGAGGTAAACCTGAGAAGATCCTAAAGTGCCAGATTGAGTTTCTGCAGAAACCTATTGTTTACTTCTTCTTTAAAGAGTGAAAGACTGGTGCCCTTTTCCATTACTCATGTGTTGTTGTTTTTGAAACAAGCCAATTTCTGTCGAAGAAAGTGTTAATACAGTGAGGGCAAAGGAAGACAAAAAGAAAGTGGTCTTGAAACAGCAATAATCCAGACTTATCTGGAAGCCCTCACTCAGCATTTTTTCCCTGATGTAGTTCTTCTCTGTTCTTCTTCTTTCTCCCCCCCCCCCACAAAGCAGCATAACTAACAGTCCTAGGATGTTTAAAATGGAAATTGCATCTTCCTGCCATTCTCATATTGTCTGTACCATTGCATTTCTGAAAGCAAAGAAGAAAATGCAAACTGGCACGTGCTAAAACCTGTGAATACTGCATATCATACGCTGCTAATTAAAAGCAAGTGGTACCCTGTCTTCTCAGCTGCTTCTCTCATCTCTCCCTGCTTTCTTGACAGCTAAAGCAGGATCAATAGGTTTACATTCAAATATGCCTACAATTCTGCATTATGCCTACAATTCTGCATCAGTCTGTCACACGTGTAATGTATTCTACTTTATTCAGGAAGGTTGTTCAGCTTTCTACATAGCATATGACTCTAAATCTTTTTCTTTAAACTACAGTAGCAGCCTTTGTCCGGCTGCAGTTTAGGTTCTTTTATTAGACCTTGACAGGGCTGGGATCCAAGAACTGAGAAAATCACTAATCTCAAGGCAAGCAAATAACACTAACTGTACACCTTAAAAAAACCATTTTGTTTTGTGAAAACCACCAATAAAATACAGTTTAGCTTGTATGTTTGCTTTAATTATATTCTGTAATTACAAACTTTGGGAAAGACAAATCTCCCACTTTTTATTTTTGTGGCAGGGTTCCAGATTGCTATAAAAAGCAAGCTGTTTGACTCAGGGAAATCTTTTCAGTGTTCCTACTTGCAGTTAGAGCCTATTCAGATATAAGTTCCATTGTTTTCAGTAACACATCTCTGTGGTTATCAAATTCCAATCCAAGGATCGAGTTATATATTATATAAAGTTGAGACTATCTCTTCCTGTTATTGGATGATAAATTAGTGTGCAGAATCCCAATCCAAATAGGAATGGCTATATATGATTATTTTCATTCTTCAGCAAGTTTGATCCAAAAATTCTCCTCCTCATGTCACAAAAATCCAAAGAAAGAAGAAAAACAGAGTCTCCAATAGTTCATTCAAGGTTCCTTTTCTGCTTGAAAAAGGAAAAAAAAATCCTGTTTGTGAATTAAAGAAAGAAGGATTAACTTTAACTCTGTCCATTCTTTTCAAAGTGGTATCATTAAGGATCATGTCACTTACCCAGAAGTAAATATATCATAGAAACATTATAGATAGACAAGATAGACAGATAGATGATAGATAGACAGACAGACAGACAGACAGACAGACAGACAGACAGACAGACAGACAGACAGACACAGACGGAGGGAATGCACTTATGGGAGTAATAAATAGCTTTATTCTGCAATTGTTAACTCAAAATCCAACAGAAAGAAGACACATACAGGAGCATGAATATTTGTAGACCTACAAATATGAATGTATGTTCTCTTCTCAATGGATTTCTGATGTCAGTGCTGAGGAAGTGAAGGAATGAGGAGGAGGAAGGGTAAGTTATTGATTCAGCATTGTCTGAGGAGACTCATATAAAACTATTCCATATATTAATTATATTTTTATAGAGAAGCATTTAATGGTCTGTGTGGAAACATTAGCTTTTTCTGCAGGCGACTTCTGCTGCAAACTTCAATTTGCCAATTAAAAAATAAAAAACAAATACTATGAAAGATTTTTGCAAGGCATAATTCTGTGATTTAGAAATCAAGAATTCCAAACTTTTCTTGGTTTTTGTATCGACAAATTCAAGATAGATGGCGAATTGATAAAAAGACTATTTTTGGTATGGAAGACGGGAATTTTTTGAAGCAAGTAAGAGATGGAGCTAAAGAACATATCAAAAGGATATATAATGTTTTGTTAGAATTGGACTCGGAAACTGAATTAGTCAAAGATTGTATGATTAAATGGGCTCAAAATATAGGAGAAACNGATTTCTTACCCGGTCTGTTTCCAGGCTTGGCGTAGCTGATGTTAGCATTACACAGATCAGAGCGGCACCTACAGGACAAGGTGATGGCAGCCGAAGAACGAAACTCACAAGCTGGAGAATCACAGGCTTCCTTTTCACTAATCCAGCAACCTGGTTTGGAGAGGACCGGAATGGGGTGGAGAAGGAAGTGAGGAGAGGAGGGAATTCAAGAGGACAATGTTCATGAAACCTTCTCTGCAAAGATGAAATCTTACCTGGCAAGTGTTGGAAAGGAAAACAGAACAGAATAGAATAACAGAGTTGGAAGGGACCTTGGAGGTCTTCTAGTCCAACCCCCTGCTCAAGCAGGAAACCCTATCCAGGGGTAGGCAGCCTTGGCTCTTTTATGACTCGTGGACTTCAACTCCCAGAATTCCTGAGCCAGCCATGCTGAGGGGAAAGGGAGAGGTTTCCAAGCTGAGCCATGCTGGCTCAGGAATTCTGGGAGTTGAAGTCCACGAGTCATTAAAGAGCCAAGGTTGCCTACCCTTGCTCTATACCATTTCAGACAATTGGTTGTCCAATCTCTTCTTAAAGCCTCCAGTGTTGGAGCATCCACAACTTCTGGGGACAAACCATTCCATACCAAAGAATGTATGGGATTTAATTGGCCCCGGGTAATCTGGGGCCAATCTGTCTCAATCCTAAGGAAGAGGCAATGACAAACCACTTCTGGAAAACCTCGCCAGGAAAACTGCAGGGACTAGCCCAGGCAGTCCCCAGGAGTCAAAAACTGACTCAAAGGCCCACATACATATATAAATATTTACTGGGTTAATATGCCACTGCAATCATGCAGTTACAGACATCCAAAACAGCAATAAGAACAACATACAAACAGCAAAGTAATAAAATAACAGTGTAATAAATAGCATACCATATATTATAATTAGAAGACTGCTAAACAAGGAACTTACAGCAAATTTTTTAAAAAAGGATTATTTTTCTTCCACAGTTGTTCCTTTTAGGTATTGTGCAAGATTTAGATGCAAAAGAAACTAATTTGATGCTTTATTGCTTAACTGCTGCCCGTTTGTTGATAGCCCAAAATTGGAAGAGCCCAATTCTGCCTACAATGGAAGACTGGAGATTGAAAGTTTCGTATCT
>NW_015389778.1:3382-22304 GCF_001527695.2 Protobothrops mucrosquamatus | reverse complement strand
GTTTATTCTTTCTATCTTTTTTGTAGATTAAGATATTTTGTGGAGTTAGGGATATTAGTATTTGTTTACTCATATATGAATATTATCCTGGGATTAGGTTTGGGAAGTCCGGGGGGGGGATGGGGGTTTTTTACTTGTTATTGTGTTTATTATGCTTGTGATTGTTTTTTTTATGATGGAAAATAATAAAAAAAAATTGAAAAAAAAAAGAAAAAGAAATCAAGAATAATGGAAACAATCACTCAGACATGGGGAGTTCCTCTTGCATAAATAATGATATGGATTCCTGCATAGAACAGCTCATTGGACTTGTTGGCCTAAATACTCCTTTCAGTTTAGAATTTTTTTATATAATATATTTTATTTATTTTGTCTTATAAGTTTACATTTCATAAGTGCTTAACAAACAACATGTTGTCTGGATCTTATTTTAATAACATGTAATAAAATCCTAATCTCTACCCCGTTTTTCCAGCCATTGGTAAAATAGATCCCATATTTGAAAATACTCTGTGTCTTCCTTTTTTTAAAACTTCAATGTAAGTCTGTTCATTTCTGCACATTCTAGTATTTTCTTGATTATGTCATCTCGTGAATAGAATGTGATACATATATTTAGTTAAGAGATGATCACAAAATGAATGGCCTGTGATCATCTCTAAGTCTGCAGATATATAAGGGACCTCCTGCTGCTGGACATTTCCAATAGCAGTGTTGTTGTTATCACTAAGGAATATTATTGCTATTGAGAAATTGTTGCTTAATTTCTTTTTTCTCTTGAAGAATTCAGACAAATCATTCATATAATTCTTTTGCTCACAATTTTAGTGAAGAAGTTTGAAAAACATTTGTGCCCAGTTCTTCTGTGGAACAGTACTTTTAGTCAGAACTCACCATATAGTGATAGCGTTAGCTAGTGTTGTCCAAGGATCCAAATCAGGGGTATTCCAATCTTGGCAACTTTAACTTCAACTCCCAGAATTCCCCAGTCTAATTCCCCGGTCTAAGTCTTGAATCTACTGAGAGAAGATTCTTCTGCCTACTGCTACTGGTTAAATATTTTAAACTTCAGGAAGTAAGGACAACCAAACATTTACTGCTAAAGAGTTCCAATTAAAGTTTTTTTAGAAGCAGCTGCAAACAGAAGTGTCTTTTATCATTTTGAAAAGCAGAGATGATGTGGCAGTTTGTGTAAACAGTGTAGAAGAATGAAGAAGAAACACTATATGCCTATCAGAAGTTTTCCATAAAAAGAACGTATTAAGTACTCACTGTTGAACGCACAATTCCAACCCTTTGAGGCACATGTAGATTGAAGCCTTAAAATCACATCACTTGCAGCTACTGTGCCAGCTCATAGTCTCTAAAGTAAAATGTTACATAACAGTGCCAGTTGTCTTCTTTTTTTTGCTGCTGTTTCGTGACAATTCTCTCTCTCTCTCTCTCTCCCCCCTCCTTCCTTCCTTCCCCCCTCTGTCTCTAATGTATTCATTCAAGATGGATGTTACAGCATTAACTCTTCCTATTTCTGACCACCTAGAACAGGGGTAGGCAACCTTGGCTCTTTTATGACTCGTGGACTTCAACTCCCAGAATTCCTGAGCCAGCCACGCTGAGGGGAAAGGGAGAGGTTTCCATGCTGAGCCATGCTGGCTCAGGAAATTCTGGGAGTTGAAGTCCACGAGTCATAAAAGAGCCAAGGTTGCCTACCCCTGATCTGGAAACTGGGAGCATCTTGGCCAGTAATATCTGAAGAAAGCCTTTACTCCTAGTGTACAAACAGAAGATCGGAATAAAATCAGTCTTCTCTAAAAATTTCAGAAGTTAACTGCATTTAATCAATCCAGCCTGTTCCTAATAATATTTTACTTTAAGTATTGATCTGATCTAAGTTTATCTTAGCTCCACCTTCTTTTGTTCTATGCTGCTTACCTTATGAAAGTTATTCTCAAAGTCTATAACAGGGATAGTCAACCTTGGCTCTTTTATGACTCGTGGACTTCAACTCCCAGAATTCTGGGAGGCTGGCTCAGGAATTCTGGGAATTGAAGTCCACGAGTCATAAAAGAGCCAAGGTTGACTACCCCTGGTCTATAAGTATGATCTATCAAAGTTCCTTGCTTGCTTCTTGCTTATCAACAAGGCAACTACACTTAGATTTATGGATTAGAGAGTTGAAATCAGTTTTCCTGAGCTTGTAATTAGCATCTTGGATCATAGTGGCTTGCAATCCTTTACTGAACACAGTGTTGTTGATTGAGAAATCAAAAAAAGGTGGAGGGTGCAAAATTTTAATTTTTGGCATTGGCAGAGTTTACCTTTTATAAAATATCTTCTGCCAAACAAACTGGTCATGATTTGGAGATGCTTATGTATGGCAGGGGACAGTGCACAAGTAAGTGCATGTTGATCCTTATCAAAAGCTACTAAGGCAACCATAAACCAAAATGCAGATTTGTTATAAAGGCTGCACACAAACTCTCTGTAGGTACAAGGAACATAGGTGCATAAATCATTTTATGGTGTATTTTAACATGTGAACAGGAACTGCTCAGGAGATCATTGGAGAGAATGTATAACATACCTAATTTCCTTCCATTCCTAGCGAGAATGTAGAACACTTTTTATATTGCAGTGCATAATTATGTAATTTAGAATTATATGCAAACTTTATACAATTAGGAAGACGCCATGGTAAATCATGCTGGAAATCTGCATGGATTTCAAGACAAAAAGGTAGTTTGAAGCACACACAAACACACACACACACACACACACAAAGAAAAGAAAAATGCACAATAACTATCAGTTTTAAAAGAAAGAAAAACCTCATTGATTTCAATGATGACTAACTTTATACTTAGCATCAACTTAATGCTTAAATTAGGTTTATCTGTATTCCTGAGTTCAGCGGACCTTATTCCATTGTGTGTATAGTATTATAGATTCAGTAGTTTGAATACAATCTCCAGAAGTTTAACTTTGGCTGGTACTCAGTTTCTCAAACTCTGTTACATTGAATAAAGCCGTTGATCATTTATACACCATACAATTAAATGTTTTAAATCAGTGGTTCTCAACCTGTGGGTCGGGACCCCATTTGGGGTCGATCGACCATTTCATGGGAGTCGCCAAGCAAGGCTGTCCGCCATTTTTTTTGTCTGCCATTTTTTTTGTCCGCCATTTTTCCCCCCTTTTCCGGTGGGTGCCTTACCTCCCTTGGGCTGGGCCAGCTGGTGGTCGGCCTGCTCCGTCTCTGCCACTTGCCAGCTACGCCTTGGCCGGCGCAGGGGGCGGAACCACGCATGTGTGGCGCTCCCAGGCAGGGAAAGTCCTTGACTTATGACCAGTTGGGTAGTCCTCGACTTACAACCGGTTTAGTCCTCGACCTACGACCGGTTTAGTCCTCAACTTACGACCGGTTTAGTCCTTGACTTACGACCGGTTGGGGTCGCGGCATTAAAAAGGTTGAGAACCACTGTTTTAAATGATTGTCACTGCCAATGTCTGGGAAATCTGGCAGTTGAAGTCCACATGCCTTGGAGTTGCCAAGTTCGAGAAGGATGGTAAGAATACCTTTTATAGCCCAGAGAGCTCCTGTATTGCTCACGCTACTCAGTATCACGCTCAGCTGAAGTCGTGACTCAGCTTGAAAATTCACTACATTGTTTAGTGCAATCATACAAAGGTGATGTCATAATGAAATTTATGGATGGGGTGGTGGTGGAGTGGTCTCTTTTATACTGTCTTAATCCATAACAAAGATGCTTGCCTGTTTCCAATCCATCTTATTTACAATTGCTACTATTGGGTCAGTGTGATTCTATTGTCTTAAAAAGTGCGCTCGTTTCATTTTGCCATTTGTAAAATATGCCATACTTTGATCACATCAGTTTTATCATTATTAAGTTTGAACAGTTTGACTTTGGTTTTCATGTGCTGTCTCAGAATTTGGTTTCTTTTTGATTTTGAATTGGCTAGTGGCTGTAATAAAGGTTACTATTATTACTCCTCTTACTTTTTGTATTTCTGCCCTATGAAACTTTCCCAAAAGTTCAATATACCTTCATTACATTTCATACAGTTCAGTTTTAACAAATGAATAAACATTCAGCGCTGTACAGGTCTTTGTGTCAGACAAGTTTTTTTTATTGTTGAATATACTGTACCTGCCTTATGTATTTTCCAGAACCAAAAATAAATCTATTTATTCAGGTTACTCTTTTATTCATTGTAAAATCATAATAACAGAAGCATTTTGAGCTGTGTGTATTAAAATCCCCGCCTCTCTCTTTCTCTTTCTCTCTCTCTCTTTCTCCTTCTCTCTTTTTTCTTCCCCTCTCCTTCTCTCTCTCTTCCTTCCCCTCCTCTTTCTGATACACACAGAGAGATTTTCCATAATATTTGTCTTTATATTATGGTATATAGTTATGAATGTTGATAACATTATATTGTTTCAATGCAGTGATAGTAATTAAAGGTTATTGACATTCTATTATTTAGATAACTTACCATTGAAAATAAAAAAGAGGAAAAAGCATTCAACTAATTACAATTTAGGATATCAATATTACAAGCATTAAACTATTTGACTTTTTCATCTAAAGTAGAGTATTAGTGGGAAAAAAACCTGCAAATTGCATCATAGTATTTATTTACATTAAAGGTTTTGATATTAAGCTGATGACTTAATATTAAATGTCCACTGTAGTGTGTGTGTGTATATATATATATATATATATAAAATAAAAGTAAAAACTAAATAAAAGAAGCAAATTTAACAAGGTTTAAAATATCAGAAAAGAAAAGAAAATGAAGAAAATAAAAAAGAATTACAGGGTTTTTGACTTCCTTCTTTATATGCATCTGCTAATTTACAATATTTATAGACATTTAGATCCTTTTAGAAACCAGACTTCAAGTGACTATATTTGCCATTCTTACAATAAATGTTTTACAGGTTTTCAGTCCATAGCTGAAGAAACCCGAAATGTCAAACCTAATTAAGGCCTTAATAAATGCACAAGAGGCAGAGCTCACTGAGCCAAATAAAGCTACCTAAATCTCCATTCAAAAGGTTCACCTATTTGCTGTGCATGTAGAGGCATAAAAGTAGCTATTCACAACTTTTAGCACAGTACTCTTCAAGAAAAGATCCTTACATGATAGGATTACCGGTTTCTGGCAGGTTACAGTAATCTGCAGTAGACGAGCCTGCGAAGCTGTAGTTTGAAGAAAGTGAATCTGGCAAAATACAGCAGTCAGAGAATCAGTTACATATAACTGATATAGTTTATCACCAGACTATATCAAAATTACAGTGGCATTAGACAAATAATATGTGTTTGTTTCTTAGATTTGTATCCTCCCTGTCCCTGATGAGTTTAAAGCTATTTGCATGAAAATCTCCCAACATGCCCAAAATTCCTCAAGCTGAGAAAGAGTGAATGGTCAGAAATCAGACAGTGAGTTTCCGTGGTTGAAAATAGACTCGAACCTGGTCCTAGACAAATAATTTGCTGCACATAAATGAACTATTTAGTCATACTAAGAATTGGGAGAACAGAAAACATCTGCTTAATTAGGATTTTATTACCACCGCCACAAGAAAAAGTGGAACTACAATGGGCAAGATATCTTTGCTCTAGCAATGACTTTTGGTAGTGAGGTCCTGATGATGTTACCTAGTTTGGTAATGAAACGGTTACAAAAAAACCACCAAGCTCAGAGAGCACCAAGGACCCTACAGCTCAAACCTGAGTACAAATATTCTCTTCTATCGGGTACTCTTTGTACTCTTAAATCATCTGCTTTGCAAGACAACTCAAGTGTTGTTGCTGCTTTTGCACATGTTGCTACCTTTTTTTCAGAGTCCCCAAAGAGCTACAGCAACAGCAGCAGCAGCATTTTTGGGGAAAACAGCTTGCGCCCTTTCCACCTCTTTTGCTAAACAGATGTTTTGATAATTTACAGTTTGGATTTCAGAACTCCATTTTATATGCATTGACCTAATTCTCTTCCTGCTGCTGATAGCTGGATTTTGCAACAGTTTAGTGAACCATCACTATTGTGCTGCCAGGTTTTACTGAATCAAAGTGTGACTCAAGTGTAAAGCCTTAATATTATCTGTAAACATGTATAAAGAAAGAGAGTTTGTTTGTTTTTTTTATTCTGAACTTTGTTAGCGTTAGTAGAAAGTGGGCTGGGATTCATTTCCATACCTGACTGTGATCTGAAATCTTTGCTAGGGATTTTGATGGTTCTGAAATTCCTTCCCAAGGTCAAGCAAGTGTGTAATTTTAAAAGGAAGAGATCCTTTTACCATTTGCTGTTCAATCTGACAAGTGTGCAGGCTGAGAAGACGGAGCTATTGCCATGTTATTTTAACAAATCCTGTTTGGTATAAGATCTCATTTTTATTTTTATTTGCTATTTTCATGCTTGTTCTAATATTAAAGGGGGAAATGTTTGACTCTTTGTGCTACAGTAGTTTATTTTTATTTTTATTTTGCTGCAACAGATTAATATGGTTACATCTCTGGATTCTAGTTATTCATTTATTTGGTTGTTTAATACCACTATAATCTCTCTTAGCATTTTGCAATAAAAGCATTAAAAAAAACCTAGGGTGGGGGTAGGTGTGAAGAGGGGGCTGAGCTTAGAGTCCTTGCACAGTGGAAAGTGGCACAGACCTTACCTCCTCAGAATCCCTCAAGCCTGATCTCACTGTTGCCAAGAAAATGTAGTCAGTCTGGCGAGACTCTTGTAAATAGGCATTGCAACAATAAATAAGTAAATTGGTCAATTCACAGTGTGGGTTTGGTTCCTTGCACCTGACTCTTATGCTGCAATCTTTAGCCATTGGGATTCTGTGTTTTAAAGACTGAGAATCCAATGAATTTGGCCAGGGTCCTCACCTGGGCAGGGAGCACATTGCAGAGATCTGGCCAGTTGCAGAAAAGGTTTACTGCTGTGGTCATTGTCAGCAAACGTCCCTCAAACAATCTCAATGAGATAAGAAGGAAATCATATTGGAAAAAAGATATCCTGAGCCATATTTTTTGGACTACCCTAGTACAATTTCTGGTGTGTTTGCCAACATGTAGATATTTTTATAGGCAATTGAATGAACATCAGATAAAGCTTGTGCATAATGTCTTTGATGCTATGTTATTTAGGCGTATAAATTAATTTCAAGAAGTAATAACATAGCAATATTTATAATACAGGCAATATATTCAATACATAAATAAAATGATGAATTTTATTTATATACCCCTAAGAATGAAGACACATACATCATAAACATATATCCTAATTGCAAATATACTTCGACTCATTCAAAAGGCGCAGTTCGTGATCGCTTCCTTTGAAGCCCTCTGCGAAGCTTGTAAGTTCTGCATCAAGGAAGCCAGCATAAAACCTGAATAATTACCTTTCTGAGTCATTATGGAAATAGAAAGGCAGTCCGTCATCATGATTCTAATGTCCCAAGATTTTCTGAACTGGAAAGTTTTCAAAAAGTTACTTTAGGTAAGCTTCTGAATACTAATTTTAAATCTTGGTATCCAGAAGCAAGCAAAGCCGAGGTTTGTGTCAAGACATAACACCACAAGACTTGATTTTGTTTTCCTCATCATGGTTTATAACAAGATTATGTTTCCATGCCACAACATTTGTTTGGGTTATGTCCTTTCCACACTCTTTCTCCACTCCCTCACCCCCTTAATTTTAGATTGTAGAATTTCCATAGCAGGAATTTTTTATTTTAGAAAATATCATATAGATTTCTCCACTGAAAGCATTAATTTTGACCTCCTAGTTAGGAGTAAAATATTTGGCTTAAACATGCCTAACAATGATGAGAAGTTATTTAAGCAGATGAAATGAAATGAACTCAGTTAGGGAAATCAAAAATTCTTCCATTTTCCAGAAGTAAAAACCAGCATTGACTGTCCTTTCAGTATTAACAAAGAGCAACTTTGCATTGACTCTAGAAAAAAAGCAATAAAAAATACTGATTCCAGTCAATTGATAATCACACTTTGTTATGATACCATAAACCCGGGTAGTTTATTAGAAACATTTCCTAAAATGGACATTTTCATCTTCAAGTGTAGCCTTGTTGTTCAAAAAGCCCAATGAGAGGAGCTGTTTCTCCAAATGATAAAATGATTACACACCTTCCTCAGAAGCTTTTTGAAAAAGCAGCTACTGCGACGTTGCATTTAATTTAATTTCTGAGAAAATATCAGCAAGGTATACAAATGATAGTAATTTTTTTAAAGTTGATTCTTGGATAGGGTTGTTGTTATTATTGTTATTGCTTTTAAGTTGCCTGGTGAATAAGCTCTTAGGATATGGGTAATTGAATCTCATATAAAAATCAATAGATTGAAGAACATAGCAATTTCTTCATGCTGCTTTTTAAATAGGAACTTTATGCTTTAGCTAGTGCAGCTTTTCAAATAAACTTTAATTTGCAAACGTTTGGGTATCCAATAATCATCCAGAACAGCATTTGTGCATGCCATATTTGAACAGATCCATTTCTCTGTTTGTTTCAGAACTGGTTACATAGAATTTCTGGGAACCTGATCTAACCAACTTCAGCACCAAGCAGAAACAACTAACAACCAGGTTTAATGTGTAGGATTTATATTTTTATTGGTGCTCACACCCGACTGTGGTACACTAATATTAAATCAAAAACAATTAGCAAAGGCCCACTAATGAGGTATACAACTTCATGAGGCAGAAAGGAAAACATTGTTTGCTTTCATCCAAATGGAATTGAGCTGCTGAACTGGGGTTAAGAGTAAAAACATAAAGTTATCCCAAGATTTTCTCCTGAGGCTGCTGTGGGGGTTGGGGGCAGCTTTCGTAATGAATATTTTAACAACCATGTTGGCTGTGCTCTTAAAGAATGTGACAGTGGGAGAGAACATGCAAGGTGCTTTGTAGTCATCACAAGCCTTTAGAATTATTTTTAAATGTGCATGCCATGACACATAATTCTCCTCTGTCAGGGGGAATTATGAATATTAAAGCACAGTGGTTTCCAAAATACTCAGTCATCTTTGGTGTAGCAGATGAATTTGGGTGTATAATTGTGAGGGGATGGTATTCTCACTATAGTTGTCCTCTAAAGCAAGCATAAATACTTGGACTTTGTTTCAGGTCCATAACTGATCATCATCAATAGAAATTCAAATGAAATTAGATAAGCTCCTAGTTTCTAGGGCAGCCTTTTCTTGCTTAGCATCCCCCAGGTCTACAGCTGGCAATTTTGTGAAGTAACATGCCTCCTTTGTGGCTGTGAGAACTTTGTTTTGAGAGAGAGTTGGGGCTAACACAAATCTTTGATCTGGCAGCGGCAGACTAAGCCAACTGTGCTGTGTTAGTTCAGCCAAGAGAGAATATTGGTGATTCTCTTCCTTCCTTGGGGATCATTTTAATTTGATGCTGATTAGAAGTGAGAGCTCACTCCTTCAGTCCCATCTTGGTGGACTTGAGCTTCTCTGCCCTTTTATTCAACACTTATAGGAAATTGCCATGTGAGGGCACTCTCTATGTGGCTTCCCTTGAAGACCACTTTACCCGGAAACTTCAATTGTTCAACCTGCAGTGCTGTGAGAAATGCCCATATGACATTCCTGCTTCAAGAGCTACAGTAGTTGCCAGTTTACTTCCGGGTGCCATTCAAAGTGCTTACTTGAGGAACTGATTATCTCTCATATTAGCTTGACCAGTTCAATGTGACAGCATTGGTGTGCTCTCAGTTCCTTCAATCAAGCAGTGCCATCTATTGGGAGCGCCTAAACATGCCTTCTCTGCCATGGTCCTTGCCCTCTGGAATGAAGGTTCCCCTACGATCTACATGGCTCCCACCCGGATGGTCTTCTAGAGGGCCTTAAAGACCTGCCTCTTCTTCCAGGCTTTGGGCTAGGATGGTTGCAGCCCTTGTAAGTTGCAAATATGCTGCTGTTGGCCAGATTCATCAACTGGCTCGTTCTTTTTTTAAATATGGATTTTGTACAGTATTGTTATATTTACTGTATATCTATTGATATTGTTTTTATTCTGTGAGTTTTCTGGAATTAGTCTGAATTGAGCAGTGCCCAAATTAACAAATAAATAAATAAGTGAACATATCAAATCTATCTCCCTAATCAGTTCAGAAATCATTTTGAGATAAATAGTAAAGCTATACTAAGATGTTCCTTGTAGAGGTATGAGATGCTTGCAGTGGTGGGATTCAAATATGTGAACAACCGGTTCTCTGTGTGGATGCCGCTTCCGGATGTCCATTCTGGGTCTAGGTAACAAAAAATTAGCTACCGGTTCTGCCAAAGCGGTACAAACTGGCTGAATCCCGCCACTGGATGCTTGATATACATAGTTTAGACCAGTGATGGCGAACCTTTTAGAGACCGAGTGCCCAAAAACTGGCCCCGCCCCTGCTCCACCCCTGCACCACCCCCAGCCCCACCCCAGCTCCTCCCCACCCTGCCTGCCCGCAGAGCCACTCACTGCCTCCAGGGCCCACCGCAGATCATCCAGGCAGCCCAGCAGCGCCACAGCGGCCACGCCCTCTGCCCATGCCCCGCAGCATCAACTGTGTGTTGGGGCATGAGGGCAGAGTCTTGTCAACGCTGCCTGGCTGCCATGTCCTTGGCTGCGCTGCTCCATGTGGGTCATGCTCAGGGGTGATTCTCCTCCAGGGAGGCTGCTGACGAGGGAGTCGTGGGCAGAGGCAAGGCTGGGGCAATGGCATGTGTGCCCACAGAGAGGGCTCTGAGTGCTGCCTCTGGCACCCGTGCCATAGGTTCGCCACCACTAGTTTAGACCAACCTTCCCAAACTGGAAATGTTCTAAAATGTCCAATATGATTCTGTTGCCAGGGTATTCTTGGAATTGTAGTCCCTATACATATAGTGAGCTTCTGCTTAGGAAGGCTGATTTAAATGATTTCATGCAACATCTCTACTCTAACCCCCCAAAATGCAGGGCCACAAAAAAGAATCAGTGTAGGCAGGGCAGGGGAAAAAAAGAGTGCATTTTAACAGCACATCTTCTGTGACTCTTAAAAGAAATAAAACTGTAAGTGCAAGCTTTCAGATTCCATTATCTTGGGAAATACTATTCTCTTCAACCAAATTATAATCTGCTTTGACTCTTTCAGTAAGAAAAAGTCAGTAGAGAAATTTCAAAAATTAATGAATTGTTTCTTGTTAAACACACACACAATGAAACGCTTCAGTTTGGTGACCGATCAAGCTGTGTCCCTCAAGCACCATAGGAGGGCTGAGTAATGAAGATTTTGACACTGATGTTTCCTTTGTCCACTGTTACATAAAGCTATTGTAACGTTACTGAACTCGAGCTTCTATTTATACAGGAACTTTCCCATCCCTCCACTTTGCACTACAGAAGTGTGTGTGTTTTTTTTCCATTGAGAAAGAATTTCAAGGCTATAATGTTACATTAAATAAGCTCTCTACTGTTAAGAAGATTCTTCTAGGTGGCTAAATAGCAGCAGTGTAAGAGGAGCAATTTGATCTATAATCATAGTGGTGGGGCATCTTTTTCATATTGTTTCTGCCGTTGATAATGAGGTTGACAAAAGGATTGCTTTTTCTTAATGCTGCATTGCTCGTGCAAAAGGCTTGTTATGCTTGGGTTATAGTTGCTGCTATACCTCTTATATCTGCAGATTCTCATCCCTTTGATTCATCTTGTCAAATAAGTTGTAGGACAATATCACAATTCAGTAGAAGGGCAGATAAATATGATTAATAAAATGAATTAAGACATAAACATGATGCTTCTTAAGGGTTGATGGCTGCATATGTTAATGATGGCTACACATATTAATTCGCCGTAGAATATAGCAACATTTTCTGCACCAATCTTTGGCTACTTGGTACCACCCAGATGTAGTAGGATGAGAACTCCAGGAAATTCTGGGAGTTACATGAGAACATGTGGATTGCAGAAAGCTCTTTTATATCCAAGTGTTCTTCACTGATCTTGTTTCACATTAAAATTTAAACTATGATGTAGATTTAGTGTAGCTCATGTAGGAAGCGGGAACAAGAAAATGTGTGATCTGGCCATATCTGTCCCACTGTCATAGAAATCCTTGAATAGCACAGCATGGTTGCTTTATTGTTACATGCATCTGATGGGGCATTGTTCAGTAAAGGAGTATGTAATTTACATACAGAAGGGACAGTCTCAGTTCTGGGCATCCCTGAAGGAGGCTAAACAAAGAAATCTTGCCTGACATGTAAGATTTGTAATGAAGCCAATGCTTAATTCAGCATTTTAGTACTAATTTTTAAAGACCTGAACAACTGATCTCAAAGATCAACCCTTTCCTTGGGTCAGCTTTTCAATCATCCTTTGGGAATCTCCATCCTTTGCTGTCCATGAAGTCAAGTAAAGATGGTAGGTTTCTACAGGGGAAAAGGCATCTTCGGCTATAAATTTGCCTGTAGAGAAAGGTCTACATTTCTCTCCTTCTTCCAGGATTTCTGTTTCTGTTTCAGTGTTAAGGTTAATTTTAAATTGAAATACTGTATATATATCAATTTTTCGTCAGCGTTCTGCTGACATCATCAGGGCTTGGTCAGCCAGTCTGTGGGACACAATCTTCTTGGAGAACTTTGGAGAAACAAGAAGACAAACAAATAGCTTATGTCAACCAACAATGTGGTTGTATTTAGTAATTCCATATACGTAATTGACCAAATATTGGGATGAAATAAAATCAGATTCCTAAAAGGAAAATACATTTCCAACAGTGAACTCTTCAATTCTTGTGGAGGTCTTTATGTTCTTTTAGTCTTTTCAAGACTGAACTTTATATTAGATTGCCTGTCATAAAGAACTATAGGTATTTTAGAGAGGGAGAACTTTACAGAATTCCTGCAGTTTCAAACCACTAAAGGAACAATACCAGAAATAGAACTTGCACTTAGAATCCAGTTTTTCTGTTCTAGAGATTAAATTGAGTGTTGGCTTTTTGCCAGATGATAGCTTTAGATTCTTCCAGGACAGGTTATTTTTAGCTACTTTCATTGGTACTTGTTTTATTCCAAGTACATTCTATTTTTCAGTATCCACATAGATTTATGCACCATAAAAACAAAGATCTATTGATAGATATCTAGCTGTTTTGTACCAAATGAGCAAGAGTTACTAATACTTCATTGTGTGGAATATCAAGGTTTTTTATCCCTGATCTTTTGGCAATTGCCCACTTGTTTTTTATGTTATTTACTTAAAAAGTGTTTAATTTTATTCTAGATTGCAATGTACAATAAGGGAGACTGAACTATAATCATAGCTCTAACCCTAAATGTATCAAAGTGAACATATGAGACAGTAACCTCTATGTCAAGAAATATGCTCAAGGCTGATCAAGGTATTGGAAAACCTGTATATATTATAATAATATTTTACAAAGCATTTAGCAATGCATGAAGAGAAAAAAATCTAAACAACCAGGGTTCAGATAAAACAGAGGAATATGAGACCAAATTGTTAGATAAAATAGATAATGGAAAGAACAAAACAATACAAGGAATTTACCTTTGTTTTATTGACCACAGCTAGGCCTTTAAACTTAGATCATGCAAGAATATGGAATATATTAAGACTAGTGTAAGCCATAATCCCTGATTACTATTTAGAAGAATTTTTATAATGGGCAAGAACTGAGTTTGGAGAAATAGAATGGTTCAAAATAGGGAAGGGAATCAGACAAAAATGCATATTACCTCTGTATTTGTTTATACAGCATAAATACCAAGTCTGATAGGACAACAGGAATCAAAACTAGGTTTTAAAATACTAGTAAGTTTGAGAATGAAGAAGGCTGATTCAGAAGAACCTATTATGAAAGTAAAATGAAAACTGAAAAATCTGAAGAATCAACCCATTGTATGTAAACCAAATAAATGATGACTCTTTTCTTAAGTAATGACAGCAAACAGAATTTTATATATTTTGGGTATGTGATGCAATCAGATCATGGACTTGAAAATGATTATGCTCCACAAGGTTATGAGAAGTGTATCTGATGAGAAGATAGCAGATAAAATGGATGGAATTAAAGAGATATACTCTAATATCTGGATTTATCGATCAAGACTGGTCCACGTACATATATTTGTTCATGCAGTTATCAATCACTCCTGGAAAAATGCAGGATATAAATCTCACCGATAAATAATAAAAAAAATTGACTTGTAATTTAGTATTTTTATATACTAAACACCAGTACTGCTGCTATTGTTACTATAAGTATTTATTGGGTGAATGTGTTAATAATAAATAAATATAATAAATTTTATATCCTAAAATTTACAGTAGATATAAGAGTTAGAATTATCATTTATTCTCTTGATTTAACTGTAGAATAGGCTTAATGGTTCTCACAGATTTACAAGACAAAGTCTACAAAAGAGAGCTCCTTGACACAGGTGTATAATTTTAAATTTTCCTTTTGCAACAAATAAAGAAGATGTCATATTTTAAAGAGTTAGGGCTAAAGTCCTTTTCTAATCTTTCAATAGAGGTGGACAATTTCCAAATCTTAAGTTTTTCTAAATCATTTTCTGTATTCTTAAGTGCATCTGAAATGAAAAATATAGACCTTTGCACAATTGCCTTACAATATACACATTTAGGAATGGAATTTCCTAATGGAAATTCATTTTTCTAAGATTGTTATTCAATACAATGCATTTCTGCAGGAACTTTCCACTATGTTTTTCCCTAATTGATTCATCTTTGTGCATGTTTTTGATTGACAGATGCACTGCAGACTATGGATAGACGAGAGCCTCAGAATACAGATGCATCTCCATTTATAGTTGAGAAGATACAAATTAATCAATTTCCCATAAAATGCAAATCAGAATTTTACAGAATTTAAAAGAGTAACAGAATTGTTAGGGACCTTGCAGGTCTTCTAGTCCAACCCCCTGCTCAAGAAAACCCTATACCATCCTGTACAAATGGACCATTCTGTAAGAATAGCTGTCCAATCTCTTCTTGAAAACGTCCAGTGATGCAGCATTCACAACATCTGAAAGCAAGGCATTCCACTGATTAATTGTTCTAACTGGCTAACCAAATTACTTCTTATATATTCCTAACTTTAATTGGATTTTATGAACTCTAAAATACCTATAGAGCAGGGGTCCTCAACTTTGTCAACTTTAAGACTTGTGGACTTCAACTCCCAGAATTCCTCAGCCAGCTTTGCTGGCTGAGGAATTATAGGAGTTGAAGTCCACAAGCCTTAAAGTTGCCAAGACTGAGGATCCCTGCTACAGAGTACTATATAATGGGCATATTTATCCCTTTTTTGTTAACAATATTGTTTTGTTTTCCTTGAAGTATATAACCTAACCTGTTTCGATTTTTTTTAAAAAAAGTATTATTTTGTAAAATTACCTGCTAGGATAATACTAGGAATTATATGTTTGAAGTTTCATTAACCCCTATATAACTTCTTTGTGGTTATTTGCTTAACTAGCACTGCTGGGGCAACCATTAATTGTCAACATTACAGTTTTATGTACATTATAGATTTTTTTAGCTTTAGTATATAGGGTCTCCCGCTTGAGCAGGCGGTTGGACTAGAAGACCTCCAGTGTCCCTTCCAGCTGCATTCTGCTTTCTCTTGTTGTCTTATCAATTCTGGCATTGCCTGCATTTGTTCTTAAGGCTTGATCTTGTGCAGCCATAATAAGACTCTCTGCCTCTTTCTTCTATTTTTCTACTTTAGCCATTGCTGGTTGTTAATTTCTTTTCCTTTTAGTTTTTTTTTTATGTACTGGCCATGTAATACTTTTCTTTGCCATGCCTCTTTTCTATTCTTTATTTGGTCTTTCTTATAGGCCAGTTTGGTCTCTTTGGTATTAAAAAACAACAACACCTTAATGGTGTACTAGATTCAGTGCATCTTCTTCACTCTCTTTCAGGTATTCTTCCAATGGCCTTTTTTTCTTCTTCAACTATCTGGTATACTCACAATATTTTATGCCCTCCCGCGCTCCTTTCTAACAGAGTCTGTCAACATTGCTGATGCATGAAAGACGTGTTTTATTGTTATTATTTTTCTAGTCCACCTATTCAGGGCCTCTACTTCAGCCTAAATCCAGTCCATAATTCCACTTACATATCTAATGACCAGAACTGCCCAGGTATTAATTGCCTTGATGGTATTTCCGCCCCTGAGTTTAAGTTTATGATCTTCATTCTCTTGAGATGCTCATTTCTAATTCTTTTCTTGACTTTAGCGTGCTTGATACTGTGAGCCTGAAGGACAACATCATCTTTGCAATGATTATCTTCATCCAGACTCTTGATGTTATTTCAACAGGGCATTTTGAGTCCTTCAGTTTTCACTATTTTTTTCCCTGTTGATGGTGAGGGTGACATATCTGTCCATTCCAAACTCCATTGCAATGTCTTGGTTGTTTTATTCAGATAATGTTGAGCAGCAATTTCATTTTCAGATGGTGTTTTGCCATATAGGTTCAGATCGTACGTGTAAAGGAGGTGAGAGAGTTTGGCAGATGATTTCAATATTTCATAGCCATGGCCTGTGCAGTATTGTTGACAGAGAAACCTCTGATATAGCTCTCATCTTCCTCTCATCTTCCTCAGAGCAATGCCTCACTGGGGATTGTAATTATTGTTATAATTATGAGGATTCTTCCCTTCTTTTCTTTAACAAAGGGATTTCAGACTTATAAAGAAGATTTTTTTTTGAAGTTTGGCTACAAATCTTGTGCAGGAAAAAGATACTGTCTGAATTAACTTTTAAGTCCACTTCACTTAGTATTAAAGCAGTGGAAAAATCTTTTATTTTAATCCATGTAACACATCTAGAAAAGGCACAACTGAATAACCCTTCTCTTCTTTAGCAAAGTCTCATCCAGGTTATGTCTATCACATTTGTCATTAGTCCTTAAATATTCATTTATACACTTGTTAAATGTGTAAACATTTAGTTTTCTCATATTACATAAATCTGCCAAAGGTGTTATCAGTAAGCTTAACACCTTCATTAACCCAAATGACAAAGGAAAGATGAGGTGTCACAATTACACCCATCCATGTGTACATCTGAATTTTTATTTGTTCAGAATCACAAAGAAGGATGGATATGGATAGGGATCTATTCACAGTTCTGTTTCTTCTTTAAGAGAAACCATAATCTGGATCCTAGACAAGATTTTACCTCTTTTGCCATAATTGTTAACTGAATCACTGCAGTTGTTAAGTGAATCATGCAGCAAATCTGACTTGCCCCATTGATTTTATTTGGTGGAAACTGACTGGGAAGGTTACAAATCGCGAAAAGTTGTAAATACATACCAATTGCCCAAGCAAATTATGATCATGTGACCATGGATATGCCACCGTGGTTGTAAGTGCAAGGACCAATTGTAAGTCACTTTTTTCAGTGCCGTTGTAACTTCGAACAGTTGCTAAACAGATGGTGGTAAATCAAGGACTACCTGTAATGGGATGGGAATGGGAAGGCAAGAAAGATTGATAGAAATAGGGAGCTGAAAAGACACAACAGTTGTATAAACTGAATGTAAAAACCACTTTTGTATGAAATGGAAAAAACCCAAAGTTATACCTGATTCCCTAGCTGCTGCTAAAACTAGTGATGTAGCTGATCTGACCTGACAGCAAGGCTAGAAATAGGAAACCCTGTCGTGCTGTATTTAAAGATTCATTTGTACTAAGTGCAATAGCTTGCTGATAAAAATTGGTGTATCGATGTTAGTTAAGGGCCCACAATTTCAGTTTGCTTTCTTTTTGCGGTATATTTTTGTCACTGTTAGCATAAAATAAATAGACCTCTCCAAATTATAGGTTTAACATCTTTCAACAAACAAAATAATATGCTAATTGTAAAATGACAGCTTTTTCTTTAATTAATCTATTTCTCAAATTTATATTTCCTAGATCAAAGCCCAGGACAGATAGAATAACAGTGAAAAATCATTACAGCTGTCACATACAATTACAATGTTGACATTAATAACAATTATAATCATAAAGCAAAACATTAAAAACAAGAATAAGCAATTGAAAGTATAGAAACCCACAATTCAATATCTTTTGAAGGGAATTTTGAAAGACATTTTTTTTCTAAAGAAGAAGAAGCTCTTTAGCTTCTGATAAACAGAATAATTTCTACATACTCCATAAGCCAAAAGACTAGCCGTGGATTATAGGAACCTTATTTCTTTTAATACATACAGAACAGCATTTGTGACTATTACACATCAGATATTAAAAACATCAGTATTTTTTTTAAAAAAAAATACAAACAAGCAAACATAAGTATTTAGTTTATATGGCAAAATCATTAAATAGTTCTTTGCAAAATTTCCTATTTAAATTAGATACGGTTTAAAGTTATGGCCTTGTGACAGCTAAACTACTTCTATAGTTTACAATAAAATAATAGACTAAAATGCCCATCTTCTGTCCTTCTATCCTAAATAGGAGTTTAAATGCAGCATGAAATGTACTTTTGCACTCAAAGCAATTCCTCTTAGCAAGATCTCCAATTTAGTTTTTCCTTCCTTCCTTCCTTCCTTCCTTCCTTCCTTCCTTCCTTCCTTCCTTCCTTCCTTCCTTCCTTCCTTCCTTCCTTCCTTCCTTCCTTCCTTCCTCCCTCCCTCCCTCCCTCCCTCCCTCCCTCCCTTCTTTTGCAAATGACCAGATAAAAGAACAACAAATTGCTACCTCTGCCTGGTGCATAAAATCATTATAAGTTAAATTGGCTCTCTAGCTAGAGGATTTCAGTCTAAGGATCATGCTTGAAAAACATCTATGGTTTCTTCTTTATAAGGTCCATATTCCAGGCCTGGTT
>NW_015389778.1:0-2757 GCF_001527695.2 Protobothrops mucrosquamatus | reverse complement strand
GACCCAAATCCCATTGAATTCAGTGGATCTTTCACCCAAGGCAGCTGAACTGGGGTTCTGCCCCTTTACTTGTCATGATAGCCATTCTACTAGTTCTTCAGCTCTTGCGAATTATTTAGATCAAGCTAAAAGTGTTCTCTCACAGAAGGAAGGAAGGAAGGAAGGAAGGAAGGAAGGAAGGAAGGAAGGAAGGAAGGAAAGAAGGAAGGAGCCATAGCTGAGGGAGTAGACATATTACAAACACTACAAAAGGAAGATGAACAAGGAGATGGAAAGATACCAAATACAAGTATACAGATTGTGTATCTAATTATATACCAGTGCTTGCTGTGATTATGAACTATATTGTTTTCTTCTTCCACTCTGAATTTATATTAGATACCCACAGAAATCATGTGAATCATTTTGACCCTATTACCTGGATGTCTCTAAAATGGATGGTTTCACTGAGTAAAAAAGATAAACCTTATATAGCTTCCTGATTCCCAAGTCAGAGCATATTTATTATGCTTAAAATATAGCAGTTTATATTTTAAAAAGAAACATTTATTTAAAATCACAGAAAACAAAATAAATATAAAAGTGCACACACACACATTATATTTCTCTGTAAATTATAGATACAAGTGATAGATATGATTTCTGCAAAAATGAGATTTCTATAAAAACTATTTGTCTACCCAAGATCTCAATGAAATATTTACCCCAAGCAAACTCATTATTTATTGAAGTAGTTTTGTGCAACCAAACAACTGGTTCTTCAAGACTCTTTCTTGTATGCTGTGGAAAAATTCATTTGTGGCTGAGCTTGATGTTCATACTGTGTTTGGAAGTCCAATGAGTTCAGAGGCCAGATTGCCTAGGCAAGACCACAGTCCATCAGTTAATATAAGCTGCTAGTTGTCTCTAAATTGTTTACTAACACACATGGTTTAAAAAATTCCAACCCCCTTTTTATGCAACAAAATACAGACAATTGATTTATCATGACAATTGACATGATAATTCATTTTTATGTTAGAAGTCCTTATGAGACCAAATATACAGCATTTATATTTAATCCATTACATTTCATTTGAGTTTGATGCAAATTACAAAATAGAACATATATGACATAATATGTTTTTTATGCAATGACATGATTAGCATGTTCCACGACTTGGTATTAGGGAATGTTAGTATTTTAGTGGTAAGTTTCCCAATTAAAGCAGTGTACATATTTAGTTGTGCTACCTGACAATCAAGATGATTAAGCAACAAGGATTTTGTGCATGTATTCCCTAAGCAAATGCCCCATGTCTATAGATTGAGAGATAGATGTTACTTCTTTCTTTCCCCAGACTGCAGATTGATTTAGCAATAGTTCACCATCAGCATGAGCAAGTAAAAAGGGCTGCTGTAAGTATCAATTTTTCCCTTTGGAACCACCGTTGATTATGGATCTTAAAGGAATAGAATTCAGCAGATTCATGGTACAAACGGTTTCCATAACTGAACTGCATCATGAATGCAGCCCTCTATTCTTTTAAAATCTACAAATTGCCTACTTCCCACTGTGCAATAACCCTAAATGCCATCCATTGCCTTAGAAATTAGAAACTGCAGCATGAACCTAAAGTGCCTCTGATTATAATACAATGAGAATGTGATTTTCCCCAAAATCTCAATATCTAAACTCTAGCCAATCTTGTTCAGAGATTTTCAATAAATACAAAATGCAGCCAGTTTTCTCTTCTTATAGCTGCAATTCTTAGTTATTTGTTGTTATAAATGTAAGGTTCAAAAGGATTTTTTCACCAAAAAAGATAGGCTAAGGTTTAAATTATGTTAGTTTATCTGGAATTATATTTGTCTTAGTCTCTATGTAAGTTCTCAGTCATCCATGTCATGGTTGTCCCAAAGGTGCTTTTTCAAAAGTCAACTGGACTGTCTTTGTTTTTTCTTGAAGATGTTTGGCTTCTCACCCAAGAAGGTTCTTCAGTTCTCACTGAATGGCAGAGAATGGATTTATATTTCTTACAATCATCTTGTTAGCACTCTTTCTGAGAGTCGTTGAGGCCACTTGGAGGTTTAGCTGGGCCCTCATGGGTGTGGAACCTTCTTGGAACTGCTGAAAGGACTGTTATGCAAACAGGAGATAGGTAGTGTCGTATCCATAAAATATTTGTCTTAGTTACTTTTTTCCATGTTGCGGCTGACAGTGATAAAAAGACACATTTAAATGAATCTAATGTATACGCTGATGATACTCAGCTGTACATCTCCACCCCAGGCCACCCCAACGATGCCCTTGACGTGATGACCCGTTGCCTGGAGGCCGTACGGGTCTGGATGGGGAGGAACAGACTCAGACTCAACCCTTCCAAGACCGAGTGGCTGTGGTTGCCGGCGCCCCGGCATAGCCAGCTAACTCCATCGCTGTCTATAGGGGGCGAAACTTTGGCCCCCTCAGAGAGGGCACGCAACTTGGGTGTCCTCCTGGATCCGCGGCTGACACTGGAAGACCATTTGTCGGCCGTGACCAGGGGGGCATTTTATCAGGTTCGCCTGATTTACCGGTTGCGCCCTTTTCTGGACCGGGACGCTCTGCGCACAGTCACTCAGGCCCTCGTCACCTCCCGCCTGGACTACTGTAATGCTCTATACATGGGGCTCCCTATGAGGAGCATCCGGAGGCTTCAACTGGTCCAGAATGCGGCCGCGCGGGCGGTGTTGGGAGCGACGCGTCGCTCCCATGTAACGCCGCTGCTGCGCGAG
>NW_015389777.1:80168-122638 GCF_001527695.2 Protobothrops mucrosquamatus | reverse complement strand
TTTAGAGAGAAAGAGACCAGCTAATGCTCTGATTCTGCCTAAAACAGCTTTGAAAAGCCTCCCTTCACTTATCTATACAAATTCCCAGAGAGTGTGCAAAAGTTCAGACTAGTGTTTTAGGTGTCCCTATTTGGAAATGCTAGGACTGAGCAGGAGATATTTTGAATGTAAATTACAGGTAGTCCTCCATTTATGACCAAAACTGAGCCTAAAATATCTGTGGCTAAGAGAGATATTTGTTAAGTGAATTTTGCCCTCTTTATGACTTTTCTTGCCACAGATGTTAAGTGAATCACTGCAGTTGTTAAGTTAGTAACACGGTCGTTAAGTGAGTCTGGTTTACCCATTGACTTTGCTTGTCAGAAGGTCACAAAAGGTGATGACATCACACACACACACACACAAACATATGGACACTGCAACTGTCATAAATAGTTGCCCAGCTTCTTAATTTTGATCACGTGAACCTAGAAATGCTGCGACAGTCGTTAAGTGTGAAATACACTCATATACCACTTTTTTCAGTGCCACTGTAACTTCGAACGGTCAGTAAATGAATTGCTGCAAGTCGAGGACTACCTGCATTTATTTATCCAACAACAATAAATTTGCAATGTAAGATAGTGACTGACTTAAGTCACCCAGTAAGTTTCTCTGGCTGGCGGTAGACTTGAATCAAGATCTTCCCAGTCTTAAATCTGAACCCTTATCCTTAGAATGGCTTTCCCGACCCGGATTCTATAATTATGCAGTAAAAGAAAAAGAGCAATCAGGATTCAGCCTGAATTAACCATTAGGCTAGAAGGGCTATACATACAGATCAGCCTTGGCCCAGATTCCAAATGGCTTTTTAAAAAAGAAAAGAACTCTTTAGCCTTCATAGCATCCAAGACAGCATGTATTATTTTGCTGAATACTTTTGTGGTGAAAAGCGTCCCTTCTTCCCTTCCTATGACCGGATTGGCACAGCATGTTAAGCCATGGGTAGGGTTAATAAGCCAAAATGACTGGGGGAAAGGAATGTAGGTCTTGTGATCTTTTCTTTAGTGTCTTCCTTCTTCTGTCTGTTTCTTTCAACTTTTTTTTTTCTGCCTAGCAAAGATGTCATGGAGAAAAGAAGGGAATACCATAGTGAAAGCTCCTAAAGTTATTCAACCAAAAACATTCTGCAGCTATTTCTATTTTTCTTCCTTTATTATTGTTATTAGTTTGACTGGAAAGAGATGGTGGTGGAAGGGTTATGAAGTTAAATGATTGATGGTGCCTGATCCCTGTAAAACTCAACAGAGCCGGTCTGTATAGTGGTTGAGATACCGGGACTGGTCCTAGGGAAGTTTTATTTATTTGTTTATCAAATTTAGAGAGTGCCCATCACATAAGTGACTCTGTGCGGTGTACAATTAAAAACATAAAACCATAAAAACCATGTAAGTATCGTATACCAATAGGAGGCAATTAAAACAGGAATGGGATAATTAAAGTTAAAAAAAGCAGAAGGAAGACTTTTAAGACACTAACTAACCCAGTGTTTCTCAACCTTGACAATTTTAAGGCATGTGGACTTCAACTCCCAGAATTCCACAGCCAGCATTGCTGGCTGTGGAATTCTGGGAATTGAAGTCCACATGCCTTAAAATTGTCAAGGTTGAGAAACACTGATATTAACCCCAAGGTTGCAGCTCCTCTGCAAGTCCCAAGCAAGCAGGTCTTCAGATACTTCTGAAAGCCCCAGGAGAGTGAGACTCTGCCTCATCAATGGGGGGGGGGGGAGGGGAATTGTAAGAGATAACCAGGCTGAGCCCCAGGAAAGGGGTCCAGCACACCATCAGCCTTAAGTCTCTTCATGCCCACAAGAGATCTAAGTCCCGCCCACCTTGAATTCCGTTGACTCTTATCTACCGCCAATTTGCTTTACCCATTAGTAGTTCAGATTTTTGTGCAATTAATACAATAAACTTGCATTCATTTGAACCACCTTGGCTTCTGATTCCCTGTGCTTGATAGGAATATTCCAAAGAGCGGGGGGCAAGAGCAGAGAATGCTCACATCCTGGACCCTGCCAGTTGAAATTCTTTAAATCCTCACTGAATCATGGAGTTGGTGACTTTGGGCCAGTTGTTCCCTCTCAACCCAACTTACTTCACAGAATTTTGGTTATGGGGCAAAATCAGATCATATTTCATGCATATAAAATATGCCTAATAAAATATCATCAATACTGGTTAAATCACAAGGAACCGCTTATCTGAAAATGCATTTCATTTTGTTACATGTAAAACTTCACCAAGAGAGTAAAGTGAAAATAATCCATTATTTTCAAATGATTTAACACTGTAAATACGGATATTCACCTACATACTGACCTAGGTATTAGCGGGTAAGAAATATCCATGCAGATCTATCTGAGATTATTCCATGTAGAAAGGACAGTTTATTCATGTAACGAATACCTCTTAGCCAAAAAGCCTCAAGGCTTTTTTTAAATATAATTTTTATTAAATGAAAAATTTACATAAGATTTAAAAAAAACCTTAGAAATATCAAAAAAAAGTAGGGAAAAAAAAGAAATAGGAAAGAATAAAAGTCAACAATAACAAAAGAAAAAGAGAAAAAGATATCTAAAGAAGTGACTTCTGTTCCTCTCTGGAGAAGTTACCAACGTAGCAATTACCATCTCCACCCTCCCAAATTACATACTATGGTTCCCTTCTTCCCATAAACAACCTTTTTCAATCAATAAATCTCAACAATTCATTTCTATCCACGTTCAGCAAAAATTTCATATAAGGCTTCCCTTCGTTTATAAAAGTAATTGTTGTTGCTTCCTTAATCAAACTGAAACTGAGTTCAGCCATTTCTTCATGCTTTGCCATCTTCACAATTCATTCCTCCATCATGGGTATTTCTACATTTTCTTCCCAAGAAGTCTCAGTTTTTAGGCAATTCTGTGGAAGAGATCAACAACTGGCAGCCCCAAAAGAGCTCTGCCTTCTCTTCCACTGTGGTTCACTAGGGGACAGTCCAGAGCAGACATGTCAAACACGCGACATCACAAAACGTATCGGGACTGCTTTGCCATTGCCAGCAATGGGGTGAGCGCGGCTTCCATGTGACATGTCTGGCCCGCAGGCCGGCAGTTTGACACCCCTGGTCCAGAGCATCCATTTATTGTCAATGCAGAAACAGTTCAGTTCTTCCTCTTTTAAGAGCTGTTGAAATAGTATGGGGTCCTTGGTGCTCTCTGAGCTTGGTTGGTTTCTTGGAGATGTTTCATTATCCAAATTAGGTAGCATCATCAGTTCCTATAGGGCAGTGGTTCTCAACCTGTGGGTTGGGACCCCATTTCATGGGGGTCGCCAAGCAAGGCTGTCCGCCATTTTTTTTGTCCGCCATTTTTTTCCCTTTTCCAGCGGGTGCCTTACCTCCCTTGGGCTGGGCCAGCTGGTGGTTGGCCTGCTCCGTCTCTGCCGCTTGCCAGCTACGCCTCGGCTGGCGCAGGGGGCGGAACCACGCATGCGCGGCGCTCCCGGGCAGGGAAAGTCCTCGACTTACGACTGGTTGGGTAGTCCTCGACTTACGACCGGTTTAGTCCTCGACTTACGACCGGTTGGGGTCGCGGCATTAAAAAGGTTGAGAACCACTGCTATAGGGAGTGGGGTTTGCTCTCAAATATCCTCTGTTGTTGGGCTAGTATCAACCAATGCTCTCCTTCCCAAAGTAGTCTTTAATAAAGTTCCATAGTGACTAGGATCCTGAAACATTTGGCATTCTGATCATGTCTGTCTTTTCAATTGCAATTGCATGCCTCTAATAAGAACACATAGAATGGATTCTCAAAAATGAAGGCAAATATACATGTCTCAGGACAACGTTGCAGGATCCAGTATAGAATCCCATGGAGGATTCTACATGGGAGAATCCTCAGAGAACCATTCCCCTTTTTCCCAAAAGCAAGGTCCAAGAGCAGTCCCCCCTGGTGGGGCTACTACTGCCATGGGCCAGCAAACCCAACAACTAAAAAAGCTCGTGACTGGACCCGAGTTTATGATCATTTTTACAATGGTGTGTCCTTGTCAGAAGCTGACCGGGAAGGCTGCAGATCACATCACATGATTGCAGGACTCTGCAACCATCAAAAATACGAGCCGGTTGCTAGGATCCCAAGTCACAATGACGTGAGTGCTGGAGTTGTGCAATGGTTGCATCTTCAAGAAGAGGTCATAAATTACCTTTTTTTCAGCACCATTGTAACTCCAAACCATCTTTAAATGAATGCTCATAAGTCCAGAACTACCTATACTCTATAGGGCAGTGATGGCGAACCTTTTAGAGACCGAGTGCCCACAAACTGGCCCCGCCCCTGCCCCACCCCCACTCCACCCCCACCCCGCCTGCCCACAGGGACACTCATCGCCTCCAGGGCCCGCCCCAAATCACCCATCAGCACCATGGCAGCCACGCTCTCTGCCCGCGCCCCGCAGCATCAACTCTGCGCGATGGGGCATGAGGGCAGAGTCTTGTCTACACTGCCTGGCTGGCATGTCCTTGGCTGACTGCTCCGCGTGGGGGTGACTCTTCTCCAGGAGGGCTATTGGTGAGGGGGTCACGGGGGGAGGCAAGGCTGGGGCAATGGTATGTGTGCCCACAGAGAGGGCTCCGAGTGCCGCCTCTGGCACCCGTGCCATAGGTTCACCACCACTGCTATAGGGCTTTGTTCCCTGCTTTGCCCATATAAGCCAGCTGCAGACTTATCTAAACAGTGTAGGGAAATTTTGTGTGATGTTTCCACTTTGCCAAGGCATATAACAATCACCCGAGACTTGACTCCTTGTTTTGCCTGCAGAATCCCACAGTGGGGAACATTTTTGAACCTCTGTGGTAGAGAGATTAAAATTAAATCATGAAGCATAATTTCTTTTATTTTTTGCTAACCATAAAATCAATGGGATCAGCCTATAAGGGTATACATCTTATTCATGGACAGTCATACATATTCATTTATCATTTCACAGGGTCCTGCGAAGTTTGAGAACTTTTGAGTCCAAGATTCCCAGCATGCAATTCCCTTTCCCTGCCATCAGAGGTCAAAGGAAACGATGGAGCAAAGCTTCATTCTTGCTCTAAAGCAGTGATGGCGAACCTGTTAGAGACCGAGTGTCCAAACTGCAACCCAAAACCCACTTATGTATCGTAGGGTGCCAGGTGGGCATGGCCCACTGTGTAGGTGTGGCCCATTGGGTGGGCATGGCTTCGGTGGTAATGGCAGACTGGGTGGGACTAAAAAGTTCAATCAATCAGTTCCAACTTTGCGAGATCTTTTTTTTTTCCCCTAGAAGTTGAAATTGATTGATGGATTGAACCTTTTTTTTTTTTTTTGCACACGGGGGTGGAGGCCTAAAGTGAAAAGGTTTTATAAAACCCAGCTGAAGGCCTAGGACTGGGGCGATGCGCGCGTGCCCACAGAGATGGCTCTGCGTGCCACCTGTGGCACACGTGCCATAGGTTCACCACCACGGCTCTAAAGAAACCCTCCTTGGTTAAGAGATATTAGTTGCTCTGGATTTGCAAGGCCCAAAATAAGGCTCACAAGGGCAACAAACAGGGTTTTTCCAAGTTCTTTGTGGTGCTTCCATTTGTTCGGGGGGGATGTCAATCCAGGGTGGTCTGTGCAGCTTGTGCACACAACGTAACAGACACATACGTAATTGCACAAACATGGCAAACTATTGAGCAGGAGAACAAGAGGTCTATGCTATACAAGAAAAGGACACCCACCTGGGTAGGGGGGTCTAAAAAAAATTGCTTCCAGAAAGAGCCAAGATCAGAGATGGCTATTAGGCCCTGAGATTTCAGCGATTTGTTTACTCCTCACCCCACCCACTCCTTTTTTCCCCGGTCTTTAATCTTCTGCAACCTATCCCCTCCAACCTTTTGAAAATGAAATAAACCAGAGTAAATCAATGTCGCCCCTAACAAAGGGCACTTCTCTCCACCCCACGTCTTATTTAATCAGAAGAAAAGTGACACCAGGAGGAACAGCAGATAGCATCTTGGGCAAACCATTCAACTGCCAATAGGCAAAAGATTAATGCCCAGGCTTTTATTTTTAAAAGCCTGCAAATATCTCCTTCGGTGAAGAAAAGAATGGGGTGGGGGGGGGAAAGGTTTCCCAGTCAAACATGCATGAAGACTCACTGTTTCCTGCCTTAATTAAAATGTTTTGGGTTTGCTGGGGTGGGGTAGGGTAGGGTAGGGTAGGGAAAGAAAAAATGAAAGAAAGCTGGCCTCCAGCTTTTCTGGCTGGTAGACACATCTGGAATGTTAAGAGTGTGCCATCGTGGATACCCTTGGGAAAAAGTGGGGGGGAGGGGCAGTCCATTTCTAAAATGAGGAACAAATCTCTGATTTACCAAAGGGCCACCATCTCTAACTAAGAAATTTCCTTTTAACTCTACTTCACTTTCTGTTTCTGGGCACACTTCCAAAGAAATCAATTCAACTGCATATTTCCTAGGAATATTTATGGGGCCCATTTGGGGCCCAAAGGCATTCTCTGAAATACAAGAAGAGAGTGAATTTGCAGCATGCTACCCCCTCCGTTTAAAGAAAGTCTTATTTTTATGGTGCCAAGGTCTAAGGCAGGTGTCTGCAGAAATACAGGTACCACAAGTACCACTCTGGGAATCTCAGCATTATTGCTTACATAAGATGATGGGTAAATAAGGCTCAGCGTGTTTGCCAGATCTAGTGAATAGCTAGCCATCCTTCCCTCTTAAAGCCAAAATCCAGATTTATTTATTTTTTTTAAAAAAATGTCGATGCCATTCTTCAAAACCAGGACATTTGACAGGTTCACATGAAAACTATCTTTAAACTTAAAATTAGTTAGTTACACCCTCTTTTTTATAACGGCTACTTCTTCTTATGTAACAACATAGTACATAATAGTAAGAGTAATATACTCTACATATTGCAAATATAAATTAACAAGATAACCATAATGAAGTTTTTGTCATTTCTTTTCAACTCAACATGGCATGTGAGGATTTTTACCTATTTATTTATACAGAGAGAGATTTTCCCATGTGATGGAGCCATACCAAAAGTGAGAAAGTTCAGAGTCTACAGACACTATATGTAATAAAAAATAATCAACCCAGATTAGAATAGTCAACGTGTTTTATAGCAAAAAGCACCAGTTTTGTCCTCAAAACTGAGCTCAAAGTTTTGTGCAGAAATTTCAATGCAGAATTATAACAAACCTCAGGGTTGAAATGAGGTGTCCCTGGTAGTCTCTGAGCTTGGTTGTTTTCTTGCAGATATTTCACTATCCAAATTAGGTAATAGTAAGGAGTGGACTTTTCTCCTGGTTGAGCAAACCCCACTCAATTTTAGCACTGATGATATTACTTAGTTTGGATAATGAAATGTCTGCAAGAAAGCAACCAAGCTCAGAGAGCACCAAGGACCCCTAAAAATAAACCTGTGTATAGAATGTTGTTTGGTTTTCATAAGTAGTTCCATCCCAAACTCTTAGGAATATTGGCAGCTAACTTGTGCGAAATCAGATGACTACAAACTGTAATGTTTTCTATTTTGTAACAGCAGGGCTCCAAGCAAAGGCCTCGACCTCTGCTACCTGATCCTTTCAAACTGGAGAAGTCAGGGATTGAACTCTGCCTGCAGTCCTTCTACTCCACCACTAAGCAACAACCTTATAGGTCAGTGGTGGCGAACCCATGGCACGGGTGCCAGAGGCGGCACTCAGAGCCCTCTCTGTAGGCACGCACGCTGTCGCCCCAGTCCTAGGCCTAAATCTTTTAGCTTTAGGCCTCCGCCGCCGTGTGCAAAACAAAAAAAAAGGGTTCAATCAATTAGTCAATTTCAACTTCTTGCGGGGAAAAAAAAGATCTTGCAAAATTGGAATTGATTGATTGAACTTTTTAGTCCCACCCAGTCTGCCGTTACCACCGCAGCCACGCCCACCCCATGGGCCACACCCACCCAGCACCCGACGATGCATAAGCGGGTTTTGGGTGGCAGTTTGGGCACTCGGCCTCTAAAAGGTTCGCCATCACTGTTCTAGGTTTTTCCATATTTTTCACTTAGCAAGCAGTACTGATTTCATAGGCATGTATATGAACCAGCACGGAAATAGCATTGGTCACGCTGGTAAATGATCTCTGGAGGGCCCGGGACAGGGGTCATTCCTCTGTCCTTGTTCTTTTGGACCTCTCAGCGGCTTTTGATACCGTGGACCACGGTATCATGCTGCGACGTTTGGGTGAGTTAGGAGTGGGAGGCACTGTTATGCGGTGGTTCTCCTCCTTCCTCACCGACCGTACGCAGTCCGTANTTTAGAGAGAAAGAGACCAGCTAATGCTCTGATTCTGCCTAAAACAGCTTTGAAAAGCCTCCCTTCACTTATCTATACAAATTCCCAGAGAGTGTGCAAAAGTTCAGACTAGTGTTTTAGGTGTCCCTATTTGGAAATGCTAGGACTGAGCAGGAGATATTTTGAATGTAAATTACAGGTAGTCCTCCATTTATGACCACAACTGAGCCTAAAATATCTGTGGCTAAGAGAGATATTTGTTAAGTGAATTTTGCCCTCTTTATGACTTTTCTTGCCACAGATGTTAAGTGAATCACTGCAGTTGTTAAGTTAGTAACACGGTCGTTAAGTGAGTCTGGTTTACCCATTGACTTTGCTTGTCAGAAGGTCACAAAAGGTGATGACATCACACACACACACACACATATGGACACTGCAACTGTCATAAATAGTTGCCCAGCTTCTTAATTTTGATCACGTGAACCTAGAAATGCTGCGACAGTTGTTAAGTGTGAAAAACAGTCATATACCACTTTTTTCAGTGCCACTGTAACTTCGAACGGTCAGTAAATGAATTGCTGCAAGTCGAGGACTACCTGCATTTATTCAACAACAATAAATTTGCAATGTAAGATAGTGACTGACTTAAGTCACCCAGTAAGTTTCTCTGGCTGGCGGTAGACTTGAATCAAGATCTTCCCAGTCTTAAATCTGAACCCTTATCCTTAGAATGGCTTTCCCGACCCGGATTCTATAATTATGCAGTAAAAGAAAAAGAGCAATCAGGATTCAGCTGAATTAACCATTAGGCTAGAAGGGCTATACATACAGATCAGCCTTGGCCCAGATTCCAAATGGCTTTTTAAAAAAGAAAAGAACTCTTTAGCCTTCATAGCATCCAAGACAGCATGTATTATTTTGCTGAATACTTTTGTGGTGAAAAGCGTCCCTTCTTCCCTTCCTATGACCGGATTGGCACAGCATGTTAAGCCATGGGTAGGGTTAATAAGCCAAAATGACTGGGGGAAAGGAATGTAGGTCTTGTGATCTTTTCTTTAGTGTCTTCCTTCTGCTGTCCCTGTTTTTTTCATCTTCTTTTTTTTTCTGCCTAGCAAAGATGTCATGGAGAGAAGAAGGGAATACCGTAGTGAAAGCTCCTAAAGTTATTCAACCAAAGACATTCTGCAGCTATTTCTATTTTTCTTCCTTTATTATTGTTATTAGTTTGACTGGAAAGAGATGGTGGTGGAAGGGTTATGAAGTTAAATGATTGATGGTGCCTGATCCCTGTAAAACTCAACAGAGCCGGTCTGTATAGTGGTTGAGATACCGGGACTGGTCCTTGGGAGGTTTTATTTATTTGTTTGTTTATCAAATTTAGAGAGTGTCCATCACATAAGTGACTCTGTGCGGTGTACAATTAAAAACATAAAACCATAAAAACCATGTAAGTATTGTATACCAATAGGAGGCAATTAAAACAGGAATAGGATAATTAAAGTTAAAAAAAGCAGAAGGAAGACTTTTAAGACACTAACTAACCCAGTGTTTCTCAACCTTGACAATTTTAAGGCATGTGGACTTCAACTCCCAGAATTCCACAGCCAGCATTGCTGGCTGTGGAATTCTGGGAGTTGAAGTCCACATGCCTTAAAATTGTCAAGGTTGAGAAACACTGAACTAACCCCAAGGTTGCAGCTCCACTGCGAGTCCCAAGCAAGCAGGTCTTCAGATACTTCTGAAAGCCCCAGGAGAGTGAGACTCTGCCTCATCAATGGAGGGGGGAGGGGAATTGTAAGAGATAACCAGGCTGAGCCCCAGGAAAGGGGTCCAGCACACCATCAACCTTAAGGCTCTTCATGCCCACAAGAGATCTAAGTCCCGCCCACCTTGAATTCCATTGACTCTTATCTACCGCCAATTTGCTTTGCTCATTAGTAGTTCAGATTTTTGTGCAATAAATGTAATAAACCTGCATTCATTTGAACCACCTTGGCTTCTGATTCCCTGTGCTTGACAGGAATATTCCAAAGAGCCGGGGGGGGGGGAGGGGGGGCAAGAGCAGAGAAGGCTCACATCCTGGACCCTGCCAGTTGAAATTCTTTAAATCCTCACTGAATCATGGAGTTGGTGACTTTGGGCCAGTTGTTCCCTCTCAACCCAACTTACTTCACAGAATTTTGGTTATGGGGCAAAATCAGATCATATTTCATGCATATAAAATATGCCTAATAAAATATCATCAATACTGGTTAAATCACAAATGCATTTCATTTTGTTACATGTAAAATTTCACCAAGAGAGTAAAGTGAAAATAATCCATTATTTTCAAATGATTGAACACTGTAAATATGGATATTCACCTACATACTGACCTAGGTATTAGCGGGTAAGAAATATCCATGCAGATCTATCTGAGATTATTCCATGTAGAAAGGACAGTTTATTCATGTAACGAATACCTCTTAGCCAAAAAGCCTCAAGGCTTTTTTTAAATATAATTTTTATTAAATGAAAAATTTACATAAGATTTAAAAAAACCTTAGAAATATAAAAAAAAAAGTAGGAAAGAAAAAGAAATAGGAAAGAATAAAAGTCAACAATAACAAAAGAAAAAGAGAAAAAGATATCTAAAGAAGTGACTTCTGTTCCTCTCTGGAGCAGTTACCAACGTAGCAATTACCATCTCCACCCTCCCAAATTACATATTATGGTTCCCTTCTTCCCATAAACAACCTTTTTCAATCAATAAATCTCAACAATTCATTTCTATCCACGTTCAGCAAAAATTTCATATAAGGCTTCCCTTCGTTTATAAAAGTAATTGTTGTTGCTTCCTTAATCAAACTGAAAGTGGGTTCAGCCATTTCTTCATGCTTTGCCATCTTCACAATTCATTCCTCCATCATGGGTATTTCTACATTTTCTTCCCAAGAAGTCTCAGTTTTTAGGCAATTCTGTGGAAGAGATCAACAACTGGCAGCCCCAAAAGAGCTCTGCCTTCTCTTCCAGTGTGGTTCACTAGGGGACAGTCCAGAGCAGACATGTCAAACACGCAACATCACACAACATATCGGGACTGTTTTGCCATTGCCAGCAATGGGGTGAGCGCAGCTTCCGTGTGACATGTCTGGCCCGCAGGCCGGCAGTTTGACACCCCTGGTCCAGAGCATCCATTTATTGTCAAGGCAGAAACAGTTCAGTTCTTCCTCTTTTAAGAGCTGTTGAAATAGTGAGGGGTCCTTGGTGCTCTCTGAGCTTGGTTGGTTTCTTGGAGATGTTTCATTACCCAAATTAGGTAACATCATCAGTTCCTATAGGGAAGTGGTTCTCAACCTGTGGGTCGGGACCCCATTTGGGGTCGATCAACCATTTCATGGGGGTCGCCAAGCAAGGCTGTCCGCCATTTTTTTGTCCTCCATTTTTTTGTCTGCCATTTTTTTCCCCTTTTCCGGCGGGTGCCTTACCTCCCTTGGGCTGGGCCAGCTGGTGGTCGGCCTGCTGCCACTTGCCAGCTATGCCTCGGCCGGCACAGGGGGCGGAACCGCGCATGCGCGGCGCTCCCGGGCAGGGAAAGTCCTCGACTTACAACTGGTTGGGTAGTCCTCGACTTACGACCGGTTTAGTCCTCGACTTTCAACCAGTTTATTCCTCGACTTACGACCGGTTTAGTCCTCGACTTACGACCGGTTGGGGTCGCGGCATTAAAAAGGTTGAGAACCACTGCTATAGGGAGTGGGGTTTGCTCTCAAATATCCTCTGTTGTTGGGCTAGTATCAACCAATGCTCTCCTTCCCAAAGTAGTCTTTAATAAAGTTCCATACTGACTAGGATCCTGAAACATTTGGCATTCTGATCATGTCTGTCTTTTCAATTGCAATTGCATGCCTCTAATAAGAACACATAGAATGGATTCTCAAAAATGAAGGCAAATATACGTGTCCCAGGATAACGTTGCAGGATCCAATATAGAATCCCATGGAGGATTCTACATGGGAGAATCCTCAGAGAACCATTCCCCTTTTTCCCAAAAGCAAGGTTCAAGAGCAGTCCCCCCCTGGTGGGGCTACTACTGCCATGGGCCAGCAAACCCAACAACTAAAAAAGCTCATGACTGGACCCGAGTGTATGATCATTTTTACAATGGTGTGTCCTTGTCAGAAGCTGACCGGGAAGGCTGCAGATCACATCACATGATTGCAGGACTCTGCAACCATCAAAAATACGAGCCGGTTACTAGGATCCCAAGTCACAATGACGTGAGTGCTGGAGTTGTGCAATGGTTGCATCCTCAAGAAGAGGTCATAAATTACCTTTTTTCAGCACCATTGTAACTCCAAACCATCTTTAAATGAATGCTCATAAGTCCAGAACTACCTATACTCTATAGGGCAGTGATGGCGAACTTTTTAGAGACTGAGTGCCCACAAACTGGCCCCGCCCCTGCTCCACCCCCACTCTGCCCCCACCCCGCCTGCCCTCAGGGACACTAATCACCTCCAGGGCCCACCCCAGATCACCCATCAGTGCCATGGCAGCCACGCCCTCTGCCCGCGCCCCACAGCATCAACTGTGCGCGATGGGGCATGAGGGCAGAGTCTTGTCTACACTGCCTGGCTGCCATGTCCTTGGCTGACTGCTCCGTGTGGGGGTGACTCTTCTCCAGGAGGGCTACTGGTCACGGGGGGAGGCAAGGCTGGGGCAACGGCACGTGTGCCCACAGAGAGGGCTCCGAGTGCCGCCTCTGGCACCCGTGCCATAGGTTCACCACCACTGCTATAGGGCTTTGTTCCCTGCTTTGCCCATATAAGCCAGCTGCAGACTTATCTAAACAGTGTAGGGAAATTTTGTGTGATGTTTCCACTTTACCAAGGCATATAACAATCACCTGAGACTTGACTCCTTGTTTTGCCTGCAGAAGCCCACAGTGGGGAACATTTTTGAACCTCTGTGGTAGAGAGATTAAAATTAAATCATGAAGCATAATTTCTTTCTTTTTTTTTTTTTGCTAACCATAAAATCAATGGGATCAGCCTATAAGGGTATACATCTTATTCATGGACAGTCATACATATTCATTTATCATTTCACAGGGAACTGCGAAGTTTGAAAACTTTTGAGTCCAAGATTCCCAGCATGCAATTCCCTTTCCCTGCCATCAGAGGTCAAAGGAAACGATGGAACAAAGCTTCATTCTTGCTCTAAAGCAGTGATGGCGAACCTGTTAGAGACTGAGTGTCCAAACTGCAACCCAAAACCCACTTATGTATCGTAGGGTGCCGGGTGGGCGTGGCCCATTGGGTAGGTGTGGCCCATTGGGTGGGCATGGCTTCGGTGGTAATGGCAGACTGGGTGGGACTAAAAGTTCAATCAGTTCCAACTTTGCGAGATCTTTTTTTCCCCCGCTAGAAGTTGAAATTGATTGATGGATTGAACCTTTTTTTTTTTTTTTTGCACAGGGGGTGGAGGCCTAAAGTGAAAAGTTTTATAAAACCCAGATGAAGGCCTAAGACTGGGGCGATGCGCGCGTGCCCATAGAGATAGCTCTGCGTGCCACCTGTGGCACACGTGCCATAGGTTCACCACCACGGCTCTAAGGAAACCCTCCTTGGTTAAGAGATATTAGTTGCTCTGGATTTGCAAGGCCCAAAATAAGGCTCACAAGGGCAACAAACAGGGTTTTTCCAAGTTCTTTGTGGTGCTTCCATTTGTTCGGGGGGGGGGGATGTCAATCCAGGGTGGTCTGTGCAGCTTGTGCACACAACGTAACAGACACATACGTAATTGCACAAACATGGCAAACTATTGAGCAGGAGAACAAGAGGTCTATGCTATACAAGAAAAGGACACCCACCTGGGTAGGGGCTCTAAAAAAATTGCTTCCAGAAAGAGCCAAGATCAGAGATGGCTATTAGGCCCTGAGATTTCAGCGATTTGTTTACTCCTCACCCCACCCACTCCTTTTTTCCCCGGTCTTTAATCTTCTGCAACCTATCCCCTCCAACCTTTTGAAAATGAAATAAACCAGAGTAAATCAATGTCGCCCCTAACAAAGGGCACTTCTCTCCACCCCACGTCTTATTTAATCAGAAGAAAAGTGACACCAGGAGGAACAGCAGATAGCATCTTGGGCAAACCATTCATCTGCCAATAGGCAAAAGATTAATGCCCAGGCTTTTATTTTTAAAAGCCTGCAAATATCTCCTTCGGTGAAGAAAAGAATGGGGTGTGTGGGGGGGAAAGGTTTCCCAGTCAAACATGCATGAAGACTCACTGTTTCCTGCCTTAATTAAAATGTTTTGGGTTTGCTGGGGTGGGGTAGGGTAGGGTAGGGAAAGAAAAAAATGAAAGAAAGCTGGCCTCCAGCTTTTCTGGCTGGTAGACACATCTGGAATGTTAAGAGTGTGCCATCGTGGACACCCTTGGGAAAAATTGGGGGGGAGGGGCAGTCCATTCCTAAAATGAGGAACAAATCTCTGATTTACCAAAGGGCCACCATCTCTAACTAAGAAATTTCCTTTTAACTCTACTTCACTTTCTGTTTCTGGGCACACTTCCAAAGAAATCAATTCAACTGCATATTTCCTAGGAATATTTATAGGGCCCATTTGGGGCCCAAAGGCATTCTCTGAAATACAAGAAGAGAGTGAATTTGCAGCATGCTACCCCCTCCATTTAAAGAAAGTCTTATTTTTATGGTGCCAAGGTCTAAGGCAGGTATCTGCAGAAATACAGGTACCACAAGTACCACTCTGGGAATCTCAGCATTATTGCTTACATAAGATGATGGGTAAATAAGGCTCAGCGTGTTTGCCAGATCTAGTGAATAGCTAGCCATCCTTCCCTCTTAAAGCCAAAATCCAGATTTATTTATTTTTTTAAAAAAAAATGTCGATGCCATTCTTCAAAACCAGGACATTTGACAGGTTCACATGAAAACTATCTTTAAACTTAAAATTAGTTAGTTACACCCTCTTTTTTATAACAGCTACTTCTTCTTATGTAACAACATAGTACATAATAGTAAGAGTAATATACTCTACATATTGCAAATTTAAATTAACAAGATAACCATAATGAAGTTTTTGTCATTTCTTTTCAACTCAACATGGCATGTGAGGATTTTTACCTATTTATTTACACAGAGAGAGATTTTCCCATGTGATGGAGCCATACCAAAAGTGAGAAAGTTCAGAGTCTACAGACACTATATGTAATAAAAAATAATCAACCCAGATTAGAATAGTCAACGTGTTTTATAGCAAAAAGCACCAGTTTTGTCCTCAAAACTGAGCTCAAAGTTTTGTGCAGAAATTTCAACACAGAATTATAACAAACCTCAGGGTTGAAATGAGGTGTCCCTGGTAGTCTCTGAGCTTGGTTGTTTTCTTGCAGATGTTTCATTATCCAAATTAGGTAATAGTAAGGAGTGGACTTTTCTCCTGGTTGAGCAAACCCCACTCCATTTTAGCACTGATATTACCTAGTTTGGACAATGAAATGTCTGAAAGAAAGCAACCAAGCTCAGAGAGCACCAAGGACCCCTAAAACAAACCTGTGTATAGAATGTTGTTTGGTTTTCAGAAGTCGTTCCATCCCAAACTCTTAGGAATATTGGCAGCTACCTTGTGCCAAATCAGATGACTACAAACTGTAATGTTTTCTATTTTGTAACAGCAGGGCTCCAAGCAAAACCCTCGACCTCTGCTACCTGATCCTTTCAAACTGGAGAAGTCAGGGATTGCACTCTGCCTGCAGTCCTTCTACTCCACCACTAAGCAACAACCTTATAGGTCAGTGGTGGCAAACCTATGGCACGGGTGCCAGAGGCGGCACTCAGAGCCCTCTCTGTAGGCACGCACGCTGTCGCCCCAGTCCTAGGCCTAAATCTTTTAGCTTTAGGCCTCCGCCGCCGTGTGCAAAACAAAAAAAAAGGGTTCAATCAATTAGTCAATTTCAACTTCTTGCGGGGAAAAAAAAGATCTTGCAAAATTGGAATTGATTGATTGAACTTTTTAGTCCCACCCAGTCTGCCGTTACCACCGCAGCCACGCCCACCCCATGGGCCACACCCACCCGGCACCCGACGATGCATAAGTGGGTTTTGGGTTGCAGTTTGGGCACTCGGTCTCTAAAAGGTTCGCCATCACTGTTCTAGGTTTTTCCATATTTTTCACTGAGCAAGCAGTACTGATTTCATAGGCATGTATATGAACCAAGTTCTTCGAATACAAATCTGATGAGAATACGGGTACTGGTATAAGCATGAGGAAATCAGACCCAAAAGCAACACAGAAGATCCCCTTGCATCTGTTCTGGTTCTCTAAACCACAAACAGAACATTTTCTGCCTACCGTCCAGCTGTCGGCTACAATCATGAGGACTAGAAAACATGGGAGCTTTCTCTTCTTGAGGGAAGAAAAAAACAACACAGTCTGAGAATGTTCAGTTCATCCAAGTAGATGTGATTCTTGTTCTGCCTGGTACAGAATAATCACATCCAATACAGGATTCCAGGCCCCTTTGCCAGTAACCTTTCCCCTTTCCCATCCGGTGCTGTTTTCTTATGCTGGGTCTCATTTCTGCAAGACATCCATTAAAAAAAAAAAAAACAGATTATTTCAGTTCCTTGGCCTCTTCCACTCAGATGGTGACTGTGTCCAGGTTGCTTTAATTTATGCTCCTTTCCGTGTTTTTTTTTTTCAACAGAGCTCACATTAAATATGGTACATGTGGAGGACGACCGAACGTCGTGTTGTGTATTTCCTCCGGAGAAACGTCCGTCGACCGTATTTACGACGAAACGTCTCTTTCGAACAAAGTGTGTTATAACGGCCTTGTAGGGGGGTTACAAAATGTAGAAACCCATTGAGTTACGTGTATGCGTATAAGATAAGGGGTCGTTCGAGAGAAAGTGCCTGTGTTTTTGGGAGCTGTAGATTTCTTCCAGATGAATCCAAGACAGGCATTCGGGAGAGTGAGTCAGAAACAGGAATCCCAAATACTAACATTGTTCACCTTCACGCTTTTTGCACAAGCAACTCATGTGACAGGAATTTCTAACCCATTTGTCTCTGTTCTCTCACTGTCAAGAATGAGTGGTTTTTTTTTAAAACAAGAGAGTATCTTTTTCCCACCCACTCTCCGTAATCAAACAATCTTTTAACATAAAAGTCCTTCCATCAAGAAAAACAAAACAAAACTTACATGCGCATATCAGTCTGCTCATACTGGCGGACATTCCTTTGTGCCTTTTTTTAAAAATAGTCCTCTAGCTGATTCTATTCCTTTGTGTCTCTAATAACAAAACTGTAAACAAAAGCCATATAAATGTCAGAGGAAATTCTGTTACTCAAGAGAATAGTTAGTGTTGTGATTTACAACAGTGTTCCCTACCATGGTGGCCTTCTTAAAGACCAATTGAGCATGTCTCTTGGTGACTGAGAGTTGAAGTCTCAACCAATCTGAAATTTATGGGGAACAATGATCTAATGGTACACATCATGAAAAATTGGGAAGGATTTTACATGCATGTAAAACACAAATATGATAATATAATTACACACATGCACACACACACACACGTATACGGTCAGGTGCAAGAAATCAGGAAGCAAGGTGGTTCAAATGACTACAGGTTTATTACATGCTAACACTCTCTACAAGAATCTGAACTTCTAATGGTCAAAGTAAAATGGTGGTAGATAAGAGTTAATGGAACACAAGATGGGCTGAACTTAGATCTCCTGTGGGCGTGAAGGGACTCGAAACTGATGACGTATTTATCCCCTCATTTGAGTTCAGTCTCGTCATTCAGGGGTAGGCAACCTTGGCTCTTTTATGACTCGTGGACTTCAACTCCCAGAATTCCTGAGCCAACCATGCTGGCTCAGGAATTCTGGGAGTTGAAGTCCACGAGTCATAAAAGAACCAAGGTTGCCTACCCCTGTCCTATATAGATACAGGCACGCACAGATACACAGACACACAGACATATACACACACACATCATGTACTATACGTAAAATTGAAGCATAATATGCAAGCAAAACAGCTTTAAAATTAAATTTCTTGCATTTTCAAGGCATTTCTTCAAGAAGGTTGTTTGCTCATGTTGTCACAATGTTATGTCACTGGTATGGCAGTTGGAACACTTGTTTCATGTATAGAATATCTCCGGCTTTAAACCCAGTACAAAATTGGGAGTTTTGAAGGGGTGTACCAGTGCATCCCTGGACTTACTTTTAAAAAGCCCAGAAGAAAATAGGTTGCTGAGAGAAAGAAAAATAGTAGTTAAAACAAAAGAAATGTGTTTTTTGCTTCTGGAACCTGCACAATTTTGCATGTGAAACAACAGTTCTAACTACAGTAGTGTACTACTGAAATAATATTGTAACTCAGGTTGAAAAAGATTTTCTTGAAAACACTTTTGAAATTCCTTTCTCTTCAAAGTAGCCAATGAACTGGTGGGGCTAGCTTATAAGAAAATAAAATGTGCCAGCCAAAACAGAAATAAGTGCTTGAGGTAACATAAGGAGAAAACTTTAAAACTGCAGCAGAAAAATTCATCTGGGGGTAAGTAGGCATTATAAATAAACCTATAATCTATACTTTACCTCAAGGAGTAATCTTTAAAAAATTGGTATTACTATGTTCCTTTTTTAAGGCAGGAATTTCATCTGAAATATCTAACCTCCTGATTCTATAATTTACTCTTACAGAGCCTTTGAGTGGTATTCAAAGTGTATGAAGTCACCCCATCTTGGACCAGAGAGCTGTCAGAAGGAAGGGAGGGAGGGAGGGAGGTTAAGACTTGGAAGCAATATATCTAAATTCCATGTTCGTGTCCATGTTGAACATTAATTCAACCTGGGAAATGCTCACAGTGATTTGCTAATAAAAAAATAAATGTAATGTTGACAGAAATGCTGCATCCAAATCATGGAACATAATTGTTCCACTTGATTACATACAAATTTGGCTCTATCTGAAGCAACTATGGCTATATCTGGAAGACACATGTTATGAAGAGTATTGATAGATTAGAGCATAACCAGAGAGCAGAGAAAAGAGGGGTCTGGAAAATGCATTCTGAAAGTGACAATTTAAAGGAGTGGCTATATTTAGTTAGAATGAAAGAAAAGTCGAAGCCATGTTAATTGTCTTCATCTATCAAATGTTCTCAGAAAGCAGAACTAGAATTAATGAGTGGAAATTGCAAATACAGTATGCGGATTTCAGCTAAACGTTAGTGAAAGGCTTTAATTGCTAAAAGCTAGTCTTATAAAGAAGCAGATGGTTCTAGGAATAATGAATTTCACTGGTCATGTCTGTAATGAGTAGTGGGTTGGACTAAATGATCACTAAGTTCCTTTGCCAATTTGAAAATTCTATGATTTCTAGAAATTGCTAAAAAATAAATAGCAAACTTATATTGCTATGAAATATCTTCAGACTGAAAGAGGCCAATCTTGGGTTTTCCCAATATACCACTGATATCTATTTATTCTGTTAGGATTGATAGCCATTCTGTGAGGGAGACAAATTCAACATGTGATGCTCTGCAGATCAATGGACTACCAAGTCAGTAAAAAAATAATGCTCATTCTGCTTCTTCTTCTCATGCAGTTTTTAGACATATGACCTGGGGGTGGGGGCAGTGAAGGGGAGAAAAAATGGCATCTATTATGGAAGGAAGCCAACATCCTAATTGCCTATATAACTAAATGAATTGTTGGAAAGGAACTGACTCAATCACCTTCCCAGCCTCAAACCACTGCTGAGAGCTGCAGCTGTTTCTAAGCAGTTCCAAATATTTTCCCAATACATCTGTATTAATATTCATATTAATATTTTACACCTTCCACTATGAGAGAAGAAACATGATTTTGTGTATTTCATTGATTGGGATTATTGCCAGATTGTAAAAAAATATCTTTGGTGAAAAAAGAAAGTAACTTCTGTCTGGTAAAGCAACTCTACTGTAGGATTTTCTGAGTGATGCAACCTCTTGAGGCTGGCTTGGATCTGAACTTAGAACCAAGACAATATTTATGGCTCTCATAAATAGCCTTCATCTGCAGACCATCTGAATTTGCTTCCATGCTGATTTCTGTTGATCTCTATGTGACACATGATACTACAGAATATCAACATCTGGACATGGGACTGTCTTTTTCGGTAGGAATCTCTGTATTTGCCTTGCTCACCTCCAGTTACCAAATGAAACTGTCAGTTCTGATTCCACAAATATTCAACATTATGGAAGCACAAGCAATAGAACACAGTCAGACTAGAGTCTTGGACTTCAAGAGTGCTAATTTCAATAAACTTAGAGAGGGTTTGGGAAGGATTCCATGGATGAGAATCCTCCAGGGAAAACAACTCAAGAGGCTTGGGAAATTTTGAAAAGTGAGATAATAAAGGCCCAGCCTAGCACAATACCAACAAAGAGGAAAAATAACAGCTCTCAAAAGAAACCAGCATGGCTGCATAAGGAACTCTCTGATCAATTGAAAGATAAAAAGGACAAATATAGAAAGTGGAAAGAGGGACACATAACTAAGTCAGAATATCAGCAAATAGCCCGAGCCTGCAAAGATGAAGTGAGGAAAGCTAAGGTTCAAAATGAACTAAAGCTTGCGACCAAAGTCAAAAATAACAAAAAAAGCTTCTTTCAACATGTAAAAAACAAGAAAAAAGTGAAGGAAATGATTGGTCCATTAGTGGGTGAAAGTGGCAAGAAGGTGACAAGCAACAGAGAGAAAGCAGAACTATTTAACTCGTTTTTTGCATCTGTCTTCACACAAAGGGAAAAAACAGACCAACCTATCAAAAATAGTGCCATAAAAAACAAAATAGAAATACAAGTCAAGATAGGCAAGAAAATGGTAAGTGAGCACCTGTCCAGCCTAGACCAGGACCAGATGGATTATACCCCAAGGTTCTCAAGGAACTGGTAGATGTGATCTCAGAACTACTGAACTATATTTTTCAAAGATCCTGGAGCACTGGGGAACTACCAGAGGACTGGAAAGAGCTGATGTAGTTCCCATCTTCAAAAAAGGGGGGAAAAAAAAAAAAAAAAGGACCCAGGAAATTACAGACCTATCACCCTGACTTCAATACCTGGGAAGATTCTGGAAAAGATAATCAAACAACGAATCAGCGAACACCTACAGGCAAACAAAGTCATTACTAAAAGCCAACACGGGTTTGTCAAAAACTCTAGTACGGTCTGTTTAGAATAACGTAAGAAACTGGTTCACTGTTTTAATCACCTGGTCTCCTTACGACACCTATATTAAATGAACCTGAAGTGTAAGGCATTTGACAAAGTAGATCACAACCTACTACTTGATAAGATAGAAAAATGTGGGTTAGACAGCATCACCACCAGATGGATCCGTAGCTGGCTGACTGGCCGTACTCAGCGTGTGGTCCTCAATGGAACCGCATCTACATGGAGGGAAGTGTGTAGTGGGGTGCCCCAGGGCTCTGTTCTGGGCCCAGTGCTCTTCAACATCTTCATCAACGATCTGGACGAGGGGATAGATGGGGAGCTCATCAAATTTGCAAACGACACCAAGCTGGCAGGAATAGCCAACACTCCAGAAGACAGGCTTAGGATACAGGAGGATCTGGACAGACTTGAAAACTGGGCACTATCTAATAAAATGAAATTCAATGGTGAAAAAAGCAAGGTTCTCCATTTAGGCAAGAAAAACCAAATGTACAGGTATAGTATAGGGGGTACCTTGCTCAATAGTAGTAACTGTGAGAGGGATCTCGGAGTCCTAGTGGACAATCATTTAAATATGAGCCAGCAATGTGCTGCAGCTGCCAAAAAAGCCAACATAGTGCTAGGCTGCATTAACAGAGGGATAGAATCAAGATCACGTGAAGTAATAATACCACTTTACAATGCCTTAATAAGGTCACACTTGGAATACTGCATCCAGTTTTGGTCACCACGATGTAAAAAAGATGTTGAGACTCTAGAAAGAGTACAGAGAAGAGCAACAAAGATGATTAGGGGACTGGAGGCTAAAATATATGAGGAACGGTTGCTGGAATTGGGTATGTTTAGTTTAACGAAGAGAAGGACGAGGGGGGACATGATAGCAGTGTTCCAATATCTCAGGGGCTGCCACAAAGAAGAGGGAGTCAAGCTATTTTCCAAAGCGCCTGAAGGCAGGACAAGAAGCAATGGGTAGAAACTAACCAAAGAGAGAAGCACCCTAGAACTAAGGAGAAACTTCCTGACAGTTAGAACAATTAACCAGTGGAACAACCTGCCTCCAGAAGCGGTGAATGCTCCAACACTGGAAGTTTTTAAGAAGAAATTGGACAGCCATTTGTCTGAAATGGTATAGGGTTTCCTGCCTGAGCAGGGGGTTGGACTAGATGACCTCCAAGGTTCCTTCCAACTTTATCATCATCATCATCATCATCATCATCGTCGTCGTCGTCATCGTCGTTATTATTATTATTATTATTATTATTATTATTATTATTATTATTATTATTATTATTATTACTATTATTATATGTACATGCAGCAGGGATTCCTTCTCCCTGACTCTATGAATCTTCTTCCTTTCATAAGTTTTTGATTAATTGACTGATTGATTATGTGCCATGAAGTTGGTGTCAGCTCTTAGCGACCACATAGATTTCTTCCCCAAAAATCTGTCCCCGATCTGTTCTCTCAGGTCTTCCAATAGTTGCAACTATCACCACTGTAAATCCATTCAAATTATGTTCTGTTTTGAGCCATTTTAATGTACCTTTTTAATTAAAGGAGGGGGGAAGCAGAACCCTGCTTACAACATTTAATAGGGACGCATTAAGTTAGCCTCAGACTTTTTTTTTCTATATAGCTATATTATACAGTAGTTCACATTATTTAATATGGATATGCAGTTGCACAGAAAAGCAAGTGGCACATGATAGCGGGGAGTCATCAATTCAGATATAACACCAAATAAGCAGCCATCACTGTTCAGGATTGATATCTGGGAGCTATGCTCAAGTAAAGAGAAGTTAAAAGGTTCAAAGTATCTTGATAAAATGATCAAAGTGTAATCTGGAAAGTCCAAAGTTTAGAATATTTCACATTTGCCATGAGAACATGAAAATCACCTTGTGCTTCAGCAGTATCTCTTTGGTCTGGGATACACATGACTGAATGTTTTTTTTTTCATAAAATAAACTCTCTCCCTAGAATACCAATATGAGCATTACAGTTTGAGTTCTTCTGTCTGTATGGAGAGGTGTAATTTACTTGGAGGACTATTAAGTTACATGAGCCCTCCCAGAAGACAATTTCTCTTATGTTTCTATTTTCCTTGTTTGAAAGATAATGAATCTCAGCATGGCTCCAGAGATGTACAGTCATAGATGGATGGGACTGACTTTGTATATATTCATAAGATTATCTGCTTTTCCGTAGACTTTCCTTTCTTTTCTCCTTAGGCTATCCTACTTCCACCTTTTATTATCCAACCATCTGACTAACGAAAGGTCAAATTTAGTTTGTTTAAAACTCCTTTTGTTCAACCGATTTATTTGTGCTTTAATATTTTCCAGTCTAACAACACCTGCCTAAAAGTTCTTAAATAACTCAGGGTTAATTTATCAATCTCCTAGCAAAAATACGTAACTTGCCACTCAAATCAGTTTTATTGGAAGGTAGCCAATGCTACCCAGTTTTTAGAAAATCTGGAAAATTGTAGGCTAGTCATTCTAATGTCTGTTTTGATCAAATTTGTAGAAATCAAAGGAGAAAAATAACTAAATTCACTGAGGAATAAGTCTTGCTGAAAGAAAATCAGCACAAAGAGTTAGATTGGCCTAGTGCAGGGGTAGGCAACCTTGGCTCTTTTATGACTCGTGGACTTCAACTCCCAGAATTCCTGAGTCAGCATAGCTGACTCCTAGGAATTCTGGGAGTTGAAGTCCACGAGTCATAAAAGGGCCAAGGTTGCCTACCCCTGGCCTAGTGGTTAAGGCACCAGGCTAAAAAGTGGGAGATCATGAGTTCAAGTCCCACCTTAGACATGAAAGCCAGCTGGGTGACTTTGGACCAGTCGCGCTTTCTCAACCCAACCCACCACACAAGGTTGTTGTTTAAGGGAAAACAGGAGGAGGAGGAAAGTGTGTTGGGTATGTTCGTATGTAAAAATAATAAAAGGTGGGATACAAACAAACAAACAAATAAAGGTGAACCCTGCTTTACTTACCTTCTCAAATTGTCCAAGAACATCAAAAGGCACAGAGATGGAAATGATTTACTGAAGGGGCAGATTATATACTTTCTGCTTCTCTGAAATATTGACTAATGGCCCTTATATGACAATATGGTGCTGAGAAAGCTGATATATTCCATCGCGCACTCTGTCCATGAATTCTCCTCTTCTATGTAAGAGGGGCTGCCACAAAGAAGAGGGAGTCAAGCTATTCTCCAAGGCACCTGAGGGCAGGACAAGAAGCAACGGATGGAAACTAATCAAGGAGAGAAGCAACCTAGAACTAAGGAGAAATTTCCTGACAGTTAGAACAATTAACCAGTGGAACGACCTGCCTCCAGAAGCGGTGAATGCACCAACACTGGAAGTTTTTAAGAAGAGACTGGACAGCCATTTGTCCAAAATGGTATAGGGTTTCCCGCCTGAGCAGGGGGTTGGACTAGATGACCTCCAAAGTCCCTTCCAACTTTATCATTATTATTAAGAGTAAAAGGCAGAGAAAAATCTCTATGCACCAGTATCATGGGCCTCAAACCAAGGCACAGCCTTACACCGGGGCTAGCGTGATTAGTAGAGGATAGAATTAATAGAGCCTTTTATCATATGGGGAATCCCAGGGAAATATGTTCTTGGTTTAAGGAATTGCATACAAGTATTGTATGAGCACCAGTATGCAACAGCTTAAATCAAAAGCATCTTTTTTCTGGGTGAGTCCCCTGTATGATTTTGCCTTTGAACCCAACACTGCCCAGCTGAAGTATGCAGCATAATTTAAGATTGAACTTACTGGTGAAAATTTATTATAAGATATGCAAGCTCCTTTACAAGGAATCATCCTCAGCCTGGCTTTATTCATCCTGTGCCCTAATAAGGGCATCCAATAGATTGGATCACAGATATTTCATCTGCATCTGTGTCCTAGCCAGCTTTTCAGCCTCCCTGGCTATTGAGGATGAAGAAGATATGTCAGCATCTTTCTATATCTACTGCTCATGCCATCAGTTCCTGTCCACTTTCTTATAAAGTAGACAGGAGCTTCCCTATCCCCAAACTACTGCATGTTCATGGCGTCTGGACCAGGATATCTATCTTATTTAGTTTTTGCTTTTAAACACAACTCTAGTCTTTACACGCTCGTTCATCCTTCTGATGTTTGTGGGTTTAAAAGACATAGAACGGTTATCTAATCCCATCCTTTTCACTAAAGAGGCTCATTCATGCTTTGGTCTATTGCACACACCTCAGCTGAGAGAATTTGGACCGTAATTAAGACAGGTACACATAAAGGCACCAGCCAAGCAAAGAGTTCCCAGGTAAGTCAAGCAAGCATGCCAAGCCACGTTCTATAAAAGAGGCAGAAGGAATCAAGATAATGGCAAGGTAAGCACCTTTTCCAAAATTGGATGTTCATTGTTCACAATAATGTCCTCTAATCTGCACGGAATGATTGTGCATTACCTCCCCCCCCCTTCCTGATTCTGATACTCTTTTTTCTCCGTGGCATGACTTGGGAAGTTCTCTTCACTTGATTACTTTATCACCTAATAACAACATTAGTCACTCCATATGAAGAATAGTTTCATTGCAAATTGCTCAAGTTTTAAAATCCAAGCAGGCTGCAAGCAGGAGCTCCAGGTTAATATAGGGTCCCCTTGAGGAAGCATGGAAGTCGTGGTGGATGGTGGCGATGTTTTTAATTTCCTGCACAGAGCATGACTTTGGGGGAGGGGAGGGAAACAGGAGAAAGTTGGATTTACGGAAAGAAGTGGAATATGTCGGAGAATAAAGCAAAATGAAGGAAAATGTCACCCCAGAGAGGGCAATGCAGTTGGGGATCTGCTGTAGAGAAGCAATAACTAGCCCTGAGACCAGATGTTGCCACAGGAGTACAAATCAACAATGTCATGTATGCAAATGCACTCTGCTGTGATTTTGAATTAAAAGCCAGTGACAGTAACAAGATAAACACAGGTCCTTTTCCTCTCCACCTTCCTTCCCTTCAGGAGATCCCAGGCACACAGCCAAATAAGTGAGCAATTATCGACTGTCATCCATTCAGGGGAATCACGTAAGCAAAAATACCTGTTCCAAGCAAGGTGCTGAAGCCAAGTTCTGATGCTAATCCTGCTTGGCAGCGGATCCACAAAGGAACACAAAGTAGATAATTAAAGGACAGGAAAGACGGATAGCCAAAATCAAAGGGGCTGCATATAAGACATTAAGCCACTAGAATCCTTCCCATCTTTTGAACTACAGGTAGTCCTACATTATGACAACAATTGGGACCTGTATTTCCATCATTAAGTGAGTCATGTCCAATTTTATGATATTTTTGGCCACAGTCGTTAAGCAAATCACCGGGATTGTTAAGTGAATCACTCAATCTTTAAGCAAATCCATCTTCCCCCATTTACTTTGCTTGTCAGAAGCCAGCTGGGAAAGTCACAAATAGTGATTATATGATGCTTGGAACTCGCAACTTGCAACCATTGCAAATATATGCCAGTCGCCAAGCACCCAAATTATGACCATGTGATCACAGAGGCTGCAATGATTGTAGTCACTTTTTCCAGCACTGTTGAGGGCAATATGCTCACTTTATAAACCGCTTCAGAGCACAGGTGTCAAACTCAAGCGTGTCACGTGACGTGTCGTGACGTGTCGTGACATTTTTTTGCCTTTGCGGAGCTGGGGTGGGTGTGGCCTGCACACGACGCATCCAGCCTGCGGGCCGCCAGTTTGACACCCCTGACTTAGAAAGTGCTGTAAAGCACTATGAAGCGGTATATGTCTTACAGTAAGTGCTGTTGCTATTATAACAGCTTTGAACCGTTGCTAAGCAAATGGTGGTAAGTAGAGGACTATCTGTAAAAGATCATTAATTCCATGAATAATGGCCAGACCATGGATAATTCTTCAATTCAGTCTCCAAATCAGACAGGCAAAAAAGATTATCACATTGGGTTTACCAAATTGGCCTATAATCCTCTCCTTGCTGGACTACAAAGATGCACTGTGTTAATCATCTATAAATTCCATTATGCCTCTGGGCCCATCAGTTGCGACTAGGCATAAAAAGGGTTGGTTTGGACCACACGGAGTGATTTAAAAAAATAGCTCAATTTGTCTTAGATTCAAGCCTTCCCAGTACATACATATTTGACTTGAGTTCTGAATCTTGATTCAGAAATCTGCATCTTGTCCTCTCCTATTAACTCTAACTAGAAATAAACAATACACTGACATCTTTCCCATTAGGCACTGTAATTGGGGAATCCAGCAAAATCACTCATTGTGATTAGAAGCTAGAGCTGATAGTCACAAAACTCCTCCTGTTCAAACATTGCTTGGCCTCATTTCTCCTCCTACAGTCTTTCTTACATGGAAATCCTGGGAAGAAAAGTGTCACTTTTTGCAGAAACCCTGCCTGCATCTTTGTGCTCTACCAAATTTTTGGAGTTTTACGATGGTTCACATGAAGGCTGATTTCAAAGGGGCAACACTTTGATTCAGATGATCCCTGGATTTTTCCAAATCAGACCATTTCAATTCAAGATACCTCTCCAGTTCTGATGCCAACCTCTCCTTATTAACTGTTCTTGTAACTAGATGCTGGATATTACTTACAATGAGTTGATCTAAAGTCCTGTTTGCAAATCTAAATGCTTTCCAAGAAGCAAGTTAACACAGCTTCTCAGTCACCCAGAGTTACTTGTTTGAAATGGGCAGCCACTGAAATAATAAATAAATAACCCTCTGCAACGTTGAGGGGGATGTGTATGATAATGTAGAATTTGAGAAGAAATAATGGAAATACAAATCCATAAATGGGTTCACATGAACCATCTCCTCTCTGAAAACAACCCCTGCAGAAAGGAACCCTTCTGGTTGCAGCAAATGTTGCCTGTGAGATATATATCCAAGCTAAATCAGCCACTCAAGCAGCTTGTACATTGTCAGCCTCTGGAAAGGGTTTAATCTGAAAAGAAACTTATTTTCTACGTATGTAGTTCTAAGGTAAGTCATGAGAAACCTGTGGCCTTCTGGATATTAGCTAAACTATCATTTCCAACCTTTGGGCTGGAAAGGGTGGAAGGGGATGTCCAGGCACTGCTGGAAAAATGACATTCCTTTTAAAAGAAATGTGTTTTTTAGTTATTATTTTAAAAAAGGATGAAAAAAAAGGCCACAAATGCGTAATGGGTGGGACATTATGGGGTAAGGCATCCGGACATTCTCTGGATTCGAGAGTGCCTTCAATCTTTAATCCCTTCATCAGCGAGAGTGCTTTCGACCTTCAACCACTTACATAAGTGGGTCCTTAGCAGATCTAATTGGCAGCAGCAACACTCGGAAGAGAGCATGGTCTGAGGAAACTGTCATTCTTACTTGTCACACTACTATAGCTGCCATTGTCAGCACTACACCGGAGCCATTGCAGCAAATGTACAGGGTAGCTGCATATATCCTGCCAGCCACTTCCTAACTTTGCTGTGAAATAAATGTCGGTGTCTAACATCCTCTCCAAGGCCTCAGTGCAGCAAAGGGGGCCGCAAGGGGAGAGGGCCAGAGCTGATGTCTTTCCTTTCTTTACACAGTTTGCAACTAAAACTCTGTGATTCTACAGTACGGTAGTTGCAGAACTTGCCGTTAGCCATCACCTAGCCAGATTCTGTACGGAGAAGTCCACGGCCCTCCCAAACCCTCTCAAAGATATCCTTTTCCAAATGCTGGTGCTTACCGATATCCCCTTCCTATGCAAACACCCATTCTCCCCCCAACCCTCTGGCCTTCTGCAATATCAGCAGCTGTGGGGAGCAGAAGATTTGTAGCAAAAAATACAGTGCAGTCCCTGACGTGGACTCCATGCTAGGCAAGCAAAGGAAAGAGCTAAGCGTCACGATGAAAGGGCCAATGCAGGGAAACCAGGATACGAAGTGACAAGAGATGCAAAGCAAGGCAGCTTCGTTCAGTTAAAAGACAAGCCATTTTATTAAAGGATCCTGCAAGGGCAAAAAGAATGAGGGCAAAGCTGGTCCCCAGGACTGCTGTGCCATAATGGTTTGTTCTGAACTCCCCTCTTCGGGCACAAGTCTCCCACTTCGTTTCCATCATATTCCTCGCTTTTAGCCCACCGCCTACTAGACCCAACCTACTGGATCAGGCCAATAATCAACGCAGGCTAATATTTTGTCTCCCAAAGTGGTCAGATAGGATGCTGATGCTATCATTGTATGTTAGATTCTCAGTCCCCCATTTTAAGGCACCATGGCTATCCTTTACATGGATCCAAATGCCTTCTGCAGCTCTGCTCAACCTTTTAGCATTTACAGATCCCTCTCAACCTCTGCTAAACCAAATCTTCTGAAATAGAATGGTTCAAAAACTGTGCTCTCTGCTTTTCCAAGAGTGTAGCAAATTAGTTTTCGCACATGTTCATATGTACCCCTCCCCCAAATCCCCCAAATTCTATTTTCCCAGGCCATTCCTAAGCATATTTACTTCAGAGTCCTCTGTTCTCAGCAGTTCTTACTTTTCAGAAAGTATGCAGAGAACTGCAGCTTTGCTGGTAGGCTAAGAACCTGCACTATATTGTATCGGACAGAGCAGGGGTCTTCCAACTTGGCCCTTTTATGACTTGTGGACTTCAACTCCCAGAATTCCTCAGCCAACGTCTGGGAGTTGAAGTCCACAAGTCATAAAAGGGCCAAGTTGGAAGACCCCTGGGATAGAGTCTCCTACTAGTGTCCATATATCAGCTCAAGCTCAGCACTCACTGGTTGACCTTGAGGCAGTCATTCTCTCTTATCTTAACCTAACCTGCCTCTCCTCAGAATAAAAATGTTTCCTAATTCCATAATAATAATAATAAAGTTGGAAGGGAGCTTGGAGGTCATCTAGTCCAACCCCCTGCTCAGGCAGGAAACCCTATACCATTTCAGACAAATGGCTGTCCAGTCTCTTCTTAAAGACTTCCAGTGTTGGAGCGTTCACAGCTTCTGGAGGCAGGTTGTTCCACTGGTTAATCCATGCCCATGCCACCGTTCAGGAGGTTTCAAAAGAGGATAAATAAAGCTATTCTTAATCTGATCAAACTCGTGCGGATGTGTTGTCAAAACCAGAGGGTACAGTTTGCAGAAAATAAATTTAAGAAAAGTTCAAATAAAATTCTGCTCATGGCTAATGCTGCAGGGGAAGTAGCTTTTCCCTGAGCTCTGGGGCTTTTTGTTCTTTAAAATGAAATATTTTTTCTAAGGAATTTAATTATTTGGATTTTCTGTATTTCTTAGGACCATAAAATGTGAGGAGGAGGAGGAGGAAGATAGAGAAGTGTATTTTACATCAGCAGTGATGTCACAGGTATTATCCAATAGTATTTGTGATGCTTACCCAATGACTTCCACCGGGCATTTACTAATGCAAAAGGCATAGCCATTAGGAAAAGAAGGAAAATTGCATCTAAAGAACAACGTATTACATCCTGACTGCTGGGAACATATGTTTTCCCAATAACAGCTGTGCTAGCTGAGATTTTAATTCCCTAAACACAATAATAACAGCCTGTTTATTGCACAGCAAATGGCCTTTTGCAACCAGCATGGTTTTATGTAATTTTATAATGGCACTGCACTTTAAAGGAATAATTTGGAAACCCACACAAAATCTGATGTTTCAGAACTGCTGCTCGTTGAGCAAATGAATAGACTGTTGTTAATGTTTCAAATTAATTCTCAGATTTTATTCATGAGAATTTCTAGGGGTTAAGGTGGCAAAGACAGGGCCCCCAAATGCACGGGCAATCAGGAATCTGAAGCCTGGGACAGATTTAAAACAAATCCCACATAACTGGTTAAATTATTAATAGCCAGCAGGTTTGCATGCCAACTCACACCACAGAATCATACCTCAGTGTTCGTTACAGATGTTAGCCATTGATATTATTGAGTTTCTATACTTAGCTAGGACTGGAATCTAAAGCCCAATTCAGCTATAGTTAACATGGCCGGACATATTTTAAGTCTTCAGAGAGAATACTGCTAGGAAAGGATGCAAGACCCCCCAAAGTTAGCTTTTGCTCTCTCAAACATAGTGCAGGAGCTGAATAGGGTTCAAATGGCGTTTGAAGAAGGGGAAACCTTCATTCTGCCTGCTTAGATGTAGGAATTGTGCAAAACTAGGATTTGATTAATTTATTAATTTATTCTGATCACAGGATTCAGAATTCCTGCTCCACTTTTACAGGATTCTGGTTTCTTTCACTGCAGAGTATAGATTTACGACGTAGTAGGTGTTACACTTACAACTCAGTAACTTAATCAAATTTAACAGTTCAATGCTCAATGTATGGCCACAATTGAGCCCAAAATTTCTGTTGCTAAGCAAAACAGTTGTTAAGTGAGGTTTTGCCCCATTTTATGGCCTTTTTTGCCACAGTTGTTAAGCAAATCACTGCAGCTGTCAAGGGAACCGTGCAGTCGTTAAGCGAGTCTGACTCCCCCCGTTGACTTTGCTTGTTGGAAGCTGGCAGGGAAGGTTGCAAATGGTGATTGTGTGACTCCGGGGACAGGGCAGCCATCAGAAATAGGTGCCAGTTGCCAAGCGCCCAAATTTGATCACATGACTAGGGGAATGCTGCAATAGAGCATGAACACTGGTTATAAGTCGCTTTTTTCAATCCCGTTGTAACTTCAAACAGCCACTAAACCTATGGCTGTAAGTCAAGGACCATCTGCGTTCCCCTGCAAGAATAAGAGCTCCTAAATCTCCCCGGTCTCCCTTACTCGGGACCGCACGGATCAGCCCCTGGGTTTCTCAGAGCCCCAACAAGCTGCATGACTTGTGCGCTTCCAATATGGGAAGAAAGAACCTCCTTTATCAGGGAATTCAGCCTTTTAGGGGAGAGAATTTTGGGTTATCTAATAAAGGCAAGCCAGGTGAGTTCCAAAAGCAAGATCTTTAAATGTCCTTAAGATCCCTTCAGTGACTTCAAAAAGATGCCCTAAAAGATGTAAAGAAGACAACGGAACACTTATTTTCTTTGCCCAGTGATCGAGGCTGCAGGATGAAGGATCTCAATGGAACCATGGAGGTGATCCCTTTAACTAACTTGCCTCCAGAAGCTGTGAATGCTCCAACACTGGAAGTTTTTAAGAAGAGACTGGACATTTGTCTGAAATGGTATAGGGTAGAGGTAGGCAACCTTGGCTCTTTTATGGCTCGTGGACTTCAACTCCCAGAATTCCTGAGCCAGCCATGCTGAGGGGAAAGGGAGAGCTTCCAAGCTGAGCCATGCTGGCTCAGGAATTCTGGGAGTTGAAGTCCACGAGCCATAAAAGAGCCAAGGTTGCCTACCCCTGATATAGGACAGGGGTGTCAAACTACTGGCCCGCAGGCCAATTGCATCATACGGAGGCCACTCCCACCCCAGCTCTGGCAATACAAAAAAAGTCACAATACGTCAGGACATGTCACGTGATGCAGCGAGTTTGACACCCATGGTATAGGGTTTCTGCCTGAGCAGGGAGTTGGACTAGATGACCTCCCTTCCAATTATTATTATTATTATTATTATTATTATTATTATTATTATTATTATTATTATTATTATTATTATTATTATTATTATCATCATCATCATCATCATCATCATCATCATCATTATCATTGTCATCATCATCTAACCATCCCATGGTCCAGATACTGACGTCAGTGAGAAAGTGGGAAATAAATTTCTCCCTCCTTCATGGCAGGGTATCAAAGAAGGACATGTCAGGAAGATAGAAGAAACACAAAGAAATAATGACATAATTTGCTGACTGAGCTTTTTTTCTGTATTTTACCGAGCTTTGGGGGAATGAATATTCCAAAGAAATTCTTTCCCCTCCATGCTTTCTCAATATCATTTCATGCCAAGAGCTGTATGAGCCTCTGAGCCTGGCCATTCTTTCCCCAGATCAAATATCTTGTACGAAGCCTGACCATTCTTCCCAAGTGGGCCTAACTTTGGGACTATCACATCCAGTTTTTCTCTAAAACCTGAAACAAGCAAACACTGACTTTTTTTTTTTACAGATACCAACTCTCCTCTGCTTCAAAAAAAAACAAAAAAAAAAACCAAACCTCCAGCAGCAGGTAAGGTGCAGTGGAGAGGGATCTTTTCTGGCTGACCCAGGGTGGATGCAAGCCATCCATGAGGGCAGAAATGGCATGGATCAGGGATCCAGGGCTGCAATGCTTTTAAGATGAGCTTCCGACTCAGAAATCCCTCACCCGTTGAGGGATAGAAGCTACCTTTGCAGATTTAACCATTTGCCTTTTGTACAGGGCCTGCCCCATAATGCAGCATCAAGTTCTGGCAGTCTTTATTACAGCAGTCCCATCCTTCTCCATCCCTTACCGGTGACTTTCTAGAGGGAACCAGGGAAGGCCAAAAGTACCTGGTAACCAAGTAGGGGATGAATGACAGGGGCCCTTGGAGCAGCGTTAGGGGCATATAGGTAATTGGGTATACCAGTCCTTTCCCCAAAGGCCTTGCTTGTGCCCGTGTTTGCCATTCCTTACAGCCTGGTGATGGGAACCGTAAACCACCACAACTGGACTACACTTGGAGGAAGATTGCGCGGCGCCAGTGGCTCTTGGAGAAGTAGGGCAAGACAGGGATCCCTATCTTGGGGACCTTCTTCTCCCTGGCGTGCAGAAGGACCTGCGCCCGCTGCCGTCCACGCGAAGAAGCCGAAGAACAGCGCATTTCGGAGTATGTATGCGGAAGGAGGCAGCAGGAGAGGGGGCCCCCGCGTGAAGAAGACGAGAGGGACGCCGTGCGTGCCGCGCTTCTACCCGCGGCTGAACGCGAGGCTTTCTGCAGTCTGTGCGCCCGCCAGCAGGTCAGCGCCCGGTGCTCGCGCGTCCAAGCCAGAGACGGGCGCCGCACTTGGGTCGCTAATTGGGGAGAAGGGCAGCTTGTGATCCATAAAGATGACCCTGGGGGTGGAGGGGGGGGGAAATGGCTGAAAACTTGATGGAGGGGGGAGGGAGATAAAACAGGCGCAAGTGAAGCCTCAAACGGGTCAAGCGGGCAATAGAGGCGTCGTGGGGGAGAAGCCGGAGCCATCCGAAGGCGCGCCGCTTGGCCGCTTCTCCTCGCTGGAGAACTCGTTGTGTTCCCCCCCCCCTCCCCGGCCGCTCTTTTGAGCCCCCCCCCCGTTTTTCCTCCCCTCCCCTCCTCCCGCGCGCTCCGGGCCCTGCTCCCTTACCTCCCGGTGCAGGCAGAAACGCAGGGGCAGGAGGCAGGAGAAGAAGTATTTTCCCCAGCGGATCAGGGAAGCAAAACACCAGCTCAGGCGCGTCATCGTTGCAGCAGCAGCAGCAGCTGGACCGCTAGGATCCCACTTCGCTCCTAAGTGGGAATCCCCTTTCGCCTTCCAGTCCCTTCAGGGGTTGCGTTTGTGTGTGTGCGTGCGTGTGTGCGTGTGTGTGGGCGCCCGGCTGCGTGACTTCTGGAAGGGGGTCTTTCCAGCTTGGGAAGGGGAAGGGGAAGGGGAAGGGAGCGGGGGGGGGACCAGAAAGAAGCTGGCGGGAAACCCGCTGCCGGTCCCGTTGCTGCAACCGCGGAGCGTTCCGCTTGCTTTCTGGATGCCAGCCTCTGCAGAGCGCCGCGCGCCGCGGTGCCGGAGGAGGAAAAAAAAAGGCAGCGAGGGCTTCTGCGGATCCTCTGGACGCAACGGCGGCGGGGCTGGCCCGGTGGATCCCCGCAGCCTTGACACGCCGAGCGCGGCTTCCCGACCTGCTGAGCGCTGGCGGAGCCGCCGACACCGCCCCCTCCTCCTCCTCCTCCTCCTCCTTGCTGCCCCCCCCCTTCCACCCGTACGGCAACGGCAACCGATGGCGCGGCCACTTCAGCCCCGCAGTGCGTGTGTGAACGCAGGACGACGCCGGCTGGATCAGCTCCTTTCAGCCAGCCGGGCTGCACTCCGGGCAGTGGGGGGGTGGGGGGTGGTGGAGAGGGGAAGGCGGAGAAGCACGTGCCGCAGCCGCGACCTGGACCTGCCTTGACGCTCAACCGGACCGCGAAGGACAGCGGAGTCCAGCTGCGTTGTCGGCCTCGGCAGAGGAGAGCATCTCTCCTCCTGCCCCACCTCGCGTTAATCCTAATAGAGGCTGAGGCTGGCTCGGCCCGTCCCGCGGGGCTGAGCTGATCAAGAATCGTCAGCCCCCCATCAGCTCCCTTGCCTGGACTTCAAGAATGCCACCCGCGCGCGCGCGCACGATCGCTCACACCCCCTTTGCACACTTAGGGTTGCCAGGTCTGCTTCCAAAAAATAGCGGACAAGCGGGGGGGGGGTGGTTAAGTAGTAAAAAAAAGTAGACTGTACAGCTTTAGATTACGTACCATTTCATCATAAAGCTTTTGAATAAAAAAAAATGTCCACTATTTTGTGGGGGAAAAAATAGTGAACATAATGTGAAAAAAGCGGACTGTCCACTCAAATAGTGGACACCTGGCAATTTCCCCCAGTGCTCGGGCGGCAGACAAATGAAACACACGTTGCCTTCTCTGGCCTCTTTCAAATCACCTCCATCAATCGATCCGTCCAAAACTTTTCCTAAAGGAGTCCACTTGTCAAGGGGTGTGAAACTTTCTGCCCGGTTCCTGTCGCCTTTCTTTCTCTTCTCATCTGATGGCCACTCTTTACACAGGCTGATGAACCGGCCAGGTGGATGCTTGCTCTAAAGACGGCAGCCTTGACCCTTGCGGAGTATATCAGTGGGGTGGCTGAACAGGACACCTACAGTCGGCATGCACACAAATGCTTATACTTGGCTTTGGTGTCTGAAGAAGGTCCTGTTGGTTCAAAGCAGGTGGAGCCTTTGCACTGGGAAAGAGATCTGGCAATCTGGCAATTGTAACAGTAGGCAAGACCAAGAGGTAAGAGGAAGGGAACTCGCCCAAACCCATAAGGTCAAAATCTTTCTCCTTCTTGTTCTTGGATAAAATAGAACGTGGGGTGCCTAATTTGAGGAATTGGATTTTAGAGGGGGAAAATGGAACCACGTCCTGGTTGTTATGAGAAATCCTGTTTCTGTAACAGGATTTTCCACACAGTTACCTGAGACTCCTGCTAAATGCAGCAACATTCATCTCTCAGTCTGCATCAGTGGAAGCTTTTTTTTTTTTACCTCAGGATTGCTGCTGCAGCAGCTAGCATCCCTACTAGAGAAGAACGTAACCAGACAAGTATGCAGGAGTCCTTGGTGCAGTGGTTCTCAACCTGTGGGTCGGGACCCCATTTGGGGTCGATCGACCATTTCATGGGGGTCGCCAAGCAAGGCTGTCCGCCATTTTTTTGTCCGCCATTTTTTTGTCCGCCATTTTTTCCCCCTTTTCCGGCGGGTGCCTTACCTCCCTTGGGCTGGGACAGCTGGTGGTCGGCCTGCTCCGTCTCTGCCGCTTGCCAGCTACGCCTCGGCCGGCGCAGGGGGCGGAACCACGCATGCGCGGCACTCCCCGGGAGGGAAAGTCCTCGACTTACGACCGGTTGGGTAGTCCTCGACTTACGACCGGTTTAGTCCTCGGCTTACGACCGGTTTAGTCCTCGACTTACGACCGGTTGGGGTCACGGCATTAAAAAGGTTGAGAACCACTGCCTTGGTGAATGTTCTCTCCTTTCTGAAAACTCCTTTGAGATTAACAGGAGGCCATGAATTCTAAAAACAGGGACCTTGTTTGCTAAAGCCTCTAGGTCCCAAACTACAGAATGCTGCAAATTATACGGTCTTCACAAGTAACCAGGAACAGGAGTTGAGTTCAAAGCACTAAAAGTTTATTACATGCTACCTATACAGAAGAATCTGATTTAATAACGGTCAAGCCAAATGGGCACTAAGTAAGGGTCAGTGGAATTCACGGGGGCTGGACTTGGGTCTGGTGGCAATGCAACAAGTCCAAACTGATGACACACATCACTCCGTCCTTGGGCTCGACCCTGATCATCTCCTATGTCACCTGGGAAAACTGCCCCAAACTGGTCGTTAATGCAGATTTCCACGGGACAGATGCAGCAGCTCCTTCCTGACCTCCTCCTCCTCCTCCTCACCTCTCTTATTTTCCCAGAAGTCAAAATGTATAGGTAACTTCAAGCACAGTGTTAAAAGACTTGGGAGAAGCTCTCTAGGACAGAGGTCCCCAACCTTTTGGGCACCAGGGACCAGTTCCGTGATGAGAGAGGTTTTTCCATGGACCAGAGAGTGCGTGGTTTTGTGTGCTGACTGCATCCCACGGATGCTTGTTTGTGCGGACCGGTTGCTGGCATGCCGCAGCCTGGTACCAGTTCACGGACCGGTGGTTGGGGACCCCTGTTCTAGGATGAGAAGCACCAATCACTTTTTCAGATTATAATAATAATAATAAAGTTGGAAGGGACCTTGGAGGTCATCAAGTCCAACCCCTGCTCAGGTAGGAAACCCTACACCAGTGGTGGTGAACCTATGGCATGGGTGCCAGAGGCGGCACTCACTCTATGGGCACACGCGCCATCGCCCCAGTCCTAGGCCTTCAGTTGGGTTTTATAAAACCTTTTCGCTTTAGGCCTCCGCCGCCATGTGCCAAAAAAAAAAAAAGATTCAATCAGTCAATTTCAACTTCTTGCGGGAAAAAAAAAGATCTTGCAAAGTTGGAATTGATTGAACTTTTTAGTCCCACCCAGTCTGCAGTTACCACTGCAGCCACACCCACCCAATGGACCACGCCCACCCGGCACTGGACGATGCATAAGTGGGTTTTGGGTTGCAGTTTGGGCACTCGGTCTCTAAAAGGTTCGCCATCACTGCCCTACACCATTTCGGACAAATTATCTTTAAAACTACATGGTTTTAAACTGGAGGCCTTTCCACCTATTATCTTGTGCTTTTTGTTCAGGAGCTAAAGGACCCGTTTCCTCCAGAATTATCTCCACAACAGCTCTGAGGAGGTATGAACTGAGAAAGAATGACTGGCTCAGTCATCCAGCAAATGTCCATGGTGGAGAGTAGATTTGAACTCAAGACTTCCTGTTCTTAGTGCAATCAGGAAAGGATGTAGATGTATGCCTAGGGTGGAAGTTCGTTCTCCAGCACAAGACCCATCAAAAGACCCAACACAAGACCCTCACTTGACATGACCCACACCTGACCCATCATAAGACTTGTCACCAGACCCACCACCAAACCCTCACCTAACGTGACAAGACCTACAAGACCACATGAAGCCCTTATAAGCAGAACACTGGCCCTGACACCCCCTGACTTTACCGGGCTTGGTAACTGAAGATGTTACCAAGCCCGGTAATGAAACGTTTGGAAACCAACCCACAAGCTCGGAGAACAAACCTCCATCCTCATCCTACACCGAAGCTACAGATACTTGCCACTATCGCAAACACCTAAATTTAGCCACAAACCATCTTTGCAAACCACTGAGGTTGAATGCTCACAAGTTGCTAAGTCACCAATAATTTAATTAGACAGTGGCTTGGTGCAATGTATTAACACAATATCTGTAGTCAATTTCATTAAACCAAATGTTGTATTTTCCTGAACCCTGTATAATGAGAGAATGTGTATTTTCTTCCCGATTCCCTCTTAAGAACAGCCATACTAGATGGACCCCACAAGCTGCCTCTGCAGTTATGCGGAGATTTATATTCTTCAGAAGCATTTTTTTCCCCTACATTTGTTTTCTGCGTAGTCCCATCTCTGCAATAAAAAGGCCTGCTGGGGTTATAATTTCTTCCAGGCCAAAGAAAGCAATTACCTAATTAATGTACTGTTTCTTCCCATCAAACAGCTTTCCTTATAATCACATGAGCCTTGGTGGACACACAGTATCAGGCTTTCCAGGCAGCACAAAGAGGCCTGGCATCAACGTGTTTCTGCCACGTCCCACGACACTGCCTTCATCTCCTCCTCCCCAGTTCATGATTGAGACAGCTTTAAGTCCTCCTTAGCTGGGCTGGTATTAAAGAATTGCTTTCCCCCCTTAAGCTGAGAATGTGCAACAGCAGCTGCAAGGTGTATAAAATCCACAATTTATATAAAGGCAGGTGACATCATAGTGGGGCTTCCTAGTTGAGTCTGGGTGATGCTGGTGTATCTCCTCTTCTCCAGTCCTTTGACGGCTTCATCAGCTCCCCTTTCTCCTGTTACCTGTCCAAACAGCCAAACATACTAGCACTGGACCAGCAGTCTATCAGGATGACATGGGGCAATAGTGGTAGGCTGTTTGGCTGGCTGTGAATGCGACTGCTTTAGCTCTTTGCCTTCACAGGTTTAGTACAAGTCTGAAAGGATAAAGTGATCAGTCTTTCTCCTACCCCCAAGTCCTCCCAGATGAAGTCTATTGGCTTCTAGAAAACAGCATTTGTTTAAATCAGTGGTTCTCAACCTTTTTAATGCCGCGACCCCAACCGGTCGTAAGTCGAGGACTAAACCGGTTGTAAGTCGAGGACTAAACTGGTTGTAAGTCGAGGACTACCCAACCAGTCGTAAGTCGAGGACTTTCCCTGCCCGGGAGCGCCGCACATGCGTGGTTCCGCCCCCTGCGCCGGCCGAGGCGTAGCTGGCAAGCGGCAGAGACGGAGCAGGCCAACCACCAGCTGGCCCAGCCCAAGGGAAGTAAGGCACCCGCCGGAAAAGGGGAAAAAAATGGCGGACAAAAAAAATGGCGGACAAAAAAAATGGAGGATAAAAAAAATGGCGGACAAAAAAAATGGCGGACAGCCTTGCTTGGCGACCCCCGTGAAATGGTCGATCGACCCCAAATGGGGTCCCGACCCACAGGTTGAGAACCACTGGTTTAAATAAAGGGAAGGAGACAGAAATCCTAAATCAATGTGTTGTTGAAGACTTGGCAACCTTTGTTACCCAAGTCTGATTTTCTGGCTGGTTTTTTGTTTTACAGAAAAGGGGTGTAGGAAGAAGAACACAGAAAGGAGTCCAAAAATAACAGTGCTGCATTAGGCTCGCGCATGTTTTTCCCATCAGCCAGTGGTGTGCAATATAGGGAGAACAACCATGCCAGGGTAATAATCAGCTAATTGGTTTACTTATCGTATGCTGCACATGCAAGATCAGAACAGGACTACTCAAGAGCGAGTTAGAAGAGATGCAAAAGAGACACAGATTTCATGCGGCATAATTTCTGCCAGTTTAAGGATATGAGGTAGTTCTTTAGCTCAGCACTGGGAAAAGGCCCTGGGTATTCTCTTGCCTTAGGTCAGTGATGGCGAACCTTTTAGAGACTGAGTGCCCAAACTGCAACCCAAAACCCACTTATGCATCGTCGAGTGCCGGGTGGGTGTGGCCCATTGGGTGGGTGTGGCCAGTTGGGTGGGCATGGCCCATTGGGTGGGCATGGCTGCAGTGGTAACGGCAGACTGGGTGGGACTAAAAAGTTCAATCAATCAATTCCAACTTTGCAAGATCTTTTTTTTCCTGTGAGAAGTTGAAATTGACTGATTGAACCTTTTTTTTTTTTTTTGCACCCGGCGGCGGAGGCCTAAAGCGAAAAGGTTTTATAAAACCCAGCTGAAGGCCTAGGACTGGGGCGACGGTGCGCGTGCCCACAGAGAGGGCTCTGAGTGCCGCCTCTGGCACCCGTGCCATAGGTTCGCCACCACTGCCTTAGGTGGTTCTGTAGATGCTGTCATTCCTTAAGTGTGAAAATCTGTCTCGGGTAAATTAAGTTGGAAAACTACCTAGTTCTGGTAAATCAATCAATATAAGCCTTGGTAAACAATGACATTGGCGGTATTTGTACAGTATTCCCTGCATGTTTCCATTAAAAAATAGAAACTATTTCCAAATGGATAGTTAGCCATAACAGTCTGCTGTTGCAAAAACAAACGAAGAAAAAAAAACAACCCACCAGAGGCTCCTGGCATTTTAATGACCAAGAAATGTATTAAGATGTAATTTTTTTTATGAAAGAAGTTCAGCTCGTCTGGTGTCATTGTTTGCAATGTTCTTTCTCTTGGTTAGCTGAAGATAACATTTTATGTATCTGATGGACTATAATCCACAAAGATTATTTATCCTATGCTGTAACAAATTTTCTATTCAAGAAGCTTTCTCAGGATTTGCTTTAAAATGGGAATGTTCCTCAGATTTCTATTTGGATTACTTTGATCCAAATGCATTAATATGTTTTAAACTTGGCTTATGTTTGTAACACAACTCTAAGCATGCATTTTGTGCCTACACCTGCAGTCATCATTTAGCTGTGACAGTTAGATCTGAGACTGATTTAGCAAATGAACAAGTTCATATCTCTTTTACTAAAAGTTTCCTACATTATTTTTTTTATTCTGGACATAAAGAAGTTTTAACCTCTTTCTTAGAAGTTAGTGGCCAATTGGCAGCACTACGAGACTCTGGATTACTGAGCGCAAATTCAGATTCTGGAGTTTCTCTGTTGCCGCAGAAATTTGGCAGCCCACTTTTCTATTGTTTTAGGCTTTGTCCAACAGTAGCATTTTAAAAAGAGGTTATATTTAAACTTGATAGATATAGATAGATAGATAGATAGATAGATAGATAGATAGATAGATAGATAGATAGATAGATAGATGGATGGATGGATGGATGGATGGATGGACGGACGGACGGACGGATGGATAGATGGACCATTTACCATTAACTTAGAGCTGTTTAATTTTTGATCCTGGCTTTCATTAAAAGAGTTGCTTAACCTTAATATAGCTAGAGATAGATAGATTTTAAAAAGAGGTTATATTTAAACCAGATAGATTAGATAGATAGATAGATAGATAGATAGATAGATAGATAGATAGATAGATAGATAGATAGATAGATAGATAGATAGATAGATAGATGGATGGATGGATGGATGG
>NW_015389777.1:51900-79943 GCF_001527695.2 Protobothrops mucrosquamatus | reverse complement strand
AGTTGCTTAACCTTGATATAGCTAGAGATAGATAGATTTTAAAAAGAGGTTATATTTAAACCAGATAGATTAGATAGATAGATAGATAGATAGATAGATAGATAGATAGATAGATAGATAGATAGATAGATAGATAGATAGATGGATGGATGGATGGATGGATGGATGGATGGATGGATGGATGGATGGATGGATGGATGGATGGATGGATGGATGGATGGATGGATGGATGGATGGACCATTTACCATTAACCTAGAGCTGTCTAATTTTTGATCCTGGCTTTCATTAAAAAAGTTGCTTAACCTTGGTACAGCTAGAGATAGATAGATGGATGGGGGGGGAATCCTACAGCTTAGAAATAGTTTTATGACAAATTATACAAATATAAATAATGAAGAACTACTTTGTTCTTCCCACTTGTGTTTCTTCCCTTAGAGGTAAAGCTGAACATGAGCTGAACGAATGTGAGCATTCTATGGGGACCAGACTATACACACTGTAATACAGGTTCATCAGAGCCTCACCCAACACCAAAGAGGGGTCATCATTACTATTTGTGCAATCAACTGTTTTTCCCTAGCTGGGGAGAAGAGATTTTTTTGTCCTGGGTTTTGTGAGTCATCTCACCCAGTGCTGAATATTCAGCCTGATTTGATTCATTAGGTTGGCTGAGCTACACTTTTGGCTTTGCTCTTCATCCTTTTTGCACCTTGTTAACAGTAAGGTCAGCGTGGCTGCAGTGCTCAGTATAATCCCATTTCTGCTAAGGGGTAGAACCCATGAGACAAAAGACCAGCTTAACATGTGCAGTTGGAAACACAGGGAGCCTTACATTCAGATTAGATAGAGGGCTATCTCTAAACAATACGCAGGCTGCCAGAAACAATTTAATAAAAACCCGCAGATAATGCAGTTGAGAAGTGAAAGCTAATTTGGCACATCTGCGAGGCACCAGGCTCAAATAAATTGAATTCGAAGATCTGAAAATGCCTTCATGATAAAAGCATATGTTTGCAATGTTTGGTATTTATAGAGCGCTTGTCTCTTTATTCCCCTCTCTCCAACCTGGATTTTCTTAATACTCCTTATAGCTACTTTTATGGAACACTTATTGGGAGACAGAGTTGGAGGTCTGTGAAGAAATACATCAAGAACTTGGTGAGATCATGCAATCGGGGGTATTTCCTGGATCACAGTTTCATTTCCTGGCCTCTATATTTATTTCAGTCCCTAGAGCAGGGCTCTTCAAACTTGGCCCTTTTATGGGCAATGCCTGGCTGAGGAATTCTGGGAGTTGAAGTCCACAAGTCATAAAAGGGCCAAGTTTGAAGACCCCTGCCCTAGAGAGAATAGACTAACCATGATTCATTCTTAATGTGAGGATTCTGGTTTGGCATCTTGCCTGATCTTGGGGGTTGATTCTTACAATGAGGTTGATTCTTACAATGGAAAAGTCAGAGGTCTGCATTCATCTGAATGGCCCAAGCAGGATCGTACTGAGCCAATCTTTTAAGAAATCCATCACTAGGAATTAAGTTGAGCTGCTGGGATCAATGCTACTGATTATATTGCCAGAAAATGCTGGCTTAGTGGGTGGGGGGGAAGCCATCTACTGGCTTCAGCACTGCATTACTGCTAGATCTGACCTCAATCTTTCCCTCTCATTCCCTGCTAAGCCAGCGCAGGCAGAATACTAAACTAGTGACTGCCTTACTAGATAACTTCCAGCAGCAGAAGTGTATTCAATGTTGGACTGCCATGCTTGCACTGGCTTCAGCAGTGTATAAAAAGTTATGCCAAGCGGGACCCTACCCTTCAAAACGATACCTATGGAGGTACCTATGGATCCTATTTACATCCCCTCATTCTATGTGTCTTAAATTAATGGCTATTACCGTAGAGCTGGGCTACAAAAATCTGAAGAACCACTAGATGGCACCCAAGAAATTCTTGTATCTCTTTGGTGTCATCTAGTGGTCATCCAGAGTTTTGCAGGTCAGATCTGGTAACCTGAATTAAGCCAGATTTTTTTCAAAAAAACCCAAAACATTATTGAACATGCCTTGGCACCTTGATATTCGCATGATGAATATCTCAATCTATAAAGATAGGTTCATTCACTGTACTTAGGGGGGAAAAAAACATCAATGGTGGCCCAGTATTGTATGTGAAACAGGCTATGTGAGCAAAACCAACAAATTGCATGCATGAACATGAAAACAGGCACCCTGAAATACTTATGCAGATCATCCTCATTTAGTGACCCCAGCTTGGACCAGCAATTTAGTCATTAAGCAAAGCAGCCACTAAATGAAACTGAGTGAGAATTTGTTTGTTTGTGTTTGTTTGTTTGTTTGTTTATTTCTCACCTTTATTATTTTTACAAATAACTCAAGGCGGCAAACATATCCAACACACCTTCCTCCTCCTATTTTCCCCAGCTTTTCTTTGCTTTATACAACTACAAATGGGGTAAATGTGAGGATTGTCCATGAAGGTATTTTTTCATTACTATTGTAACCATGAAAGGTCACTAAACAAGGCAGTTGCTAAACAAGGACTCCCTTATAGAATATTACAAATGGGAAGGATATTAGAAGTCCATTCAGTTCAATCTTGTTCAATGTACGGTTCAGTACAACTTTTCTGAGAGGTGATCTTGAGTGAAGGAAACTCACCATCATCTTCAGCCGAGGACCATTAGGTATCTCCTACTGAATGACAGTCCTAGGAAGTTACTCTGGTATCAGGAATAAATCATCTCACTCAACCAGGATAGGGGAGAGCTCAATGGACCAGTCCCATTCAGATTTTGAGCCCCCGACAATCAAACGTCTACTAACCCCTTCTGTGCATCTTCTGCAAAATCACACAACCTAAGTGCCGCGGACTGTAACCACCTCCCCCTTGGTATTATGCAGGCAGACTTCAAAATGTAACGCAGCTAATTGACAAACACGTCAGTAAAATTTACCGACGAGGAAAGAAAAAGTGCTTCTGTGATTTAAAATACGACAAGTCAGAAGGAACTTGGCCTCAGTGCCAAAAAAAACCCCCAAGAACCGTGTTTGCTATGTACTAAAATAAAACAGCTATTTACAGTAGCAATAACTGTTTGAGATAATAACAATAACAACAACAGCAGCCATAAAAGCGCTTAGCTAATAGTGTTTTTGACAGAGCGGAGTCACCGCTTCAGCCTGGCTTCACCTCCAGAAACACTTGGCTAATTACTCTGCCAGGCACTTTAATCAGGAAAATGCCATTGAGGGTTCACACAGCCATTGCTCAAGAATTCATCGGCAAGTCCCTTCCTTCCTTGTCAGCCCTGGCCCATTTGCTTTATTGTCTCCAGAGAGCTCAGGCCCAACTAATTTAATTTTGCACTCTGACCAAGGACACGCAGCGGTCCTCTGGCTTCAGTGGGGCCATGGGGGGGGGGGAGGAGGGGATAGAAGAAAGAAAGAGCTCCTTTAAGTTGATATCCTTCTTGCTTATCCCTGGGGCTGCTGCGTAAGGCTTTCAGGAGCTGAGTTCCCCCTTTCACTAAATGAATAAACTGAACATGGCTGCTAGGTGAGCGAAGAAATGTTATTGAGGTTCATCCCAAGGAAAAGGCCCACATTTCTTGTGGGTAATTAGCAGAAGCCAGATGAGCAGAAAGGATGCCTGATGGCCCTGTTCAAGGTCACCTGGTCGCTCTATAGCAGGGGTAGTCAACCTTGGCTCTTTTATGACTCGTGGACTTCAATTCCCAGAATTCCTGAGCCAGCTTAGCTTAGCTAAGCTGGCTCAGGAATTCTGGGAATTGAAGTCCACGAGTCATAAAAGAGCCAAGGTTGACTACCCCTGCTCTATAGGAAGAAGGAGGTCTTGGACAATCGTTCACAGGGCTGTGCAGAGAAATTTGTTGAAGACCTGACTGACAAAATCACTCGGATCCATTCTCAATGTGAGTCCCAGGCGTGGATGGAGCAGGCCCATTGGAGATGCCCGGGTTATGGACTTGCCAGATTGTCTGGGAACAGTTTAATCCTGTTAGACCTGAGGAAGTGGACAAGATCCTTGGGACTGTTAAGGCAACTACCTGCTTATTAGACACTGACTCATGGCACTACTAACAGATCTCCAAATACTATCAAGCAGCAAGGTCTAGCTGTCGTCTGAATTTCTTATTATGCCTAGAGCAGACATGTCAAACACAAGGCCCGGGGGCCGGATGCGGCCCGCGAAGTGGTTTCATGTGGCCTGCGAAGCCATCCTGGAAACAGTGAGGGAATGGCCCCCGCTGCCTTGGCCCTGGCCCAGGCCAGCCGGGAGCCAATGTACAATTTTGTGGTGGCCATCTTGGCACTTGCCCCAGTGGACCATGCCTTGGCACTTGCCCCGGTCCCATCCCCTTCTGCCAGAGACCCTCAGATCTGTCCCACTCCTGCCCAGGCCCCCACAGGCCCCCTTGACGTGAATGATGTAGAACTGGCCACGCCCACCCAGTAGGCCACACCCACTCCATCCACGCCCACCCAGTAGGCTGCACCCACTCTGGCCACATTCACACGGCCCCTGAAGGGCAACCGCAATGCTGATGCGGCCCTCAGTGAAATTGAGTTTGACACCCCTGGCCTAGAGCCTTGAGGGAAATTACTAATCACATAGGAAATTTAAATACCCTGGGTTTTCTGTGAAGTAGGGCAAGGAATGGATTTGTGGCAGGCCCACATGGGGCTTTGTGGCCAGGTAGGCAAAGAACAAGATGGCATTTTTTCTTTCTACAGCAGGAATGGGGGACATTTGATCTTCCAGAACTTCAAAGCTGGATCACAACTCTCAGCAGTTCACCCAATATATGGCCACTGATCAGGAATGCTGGAACCTCTGGGTCAGCCATTCTGGAGAATCATAAGCTTTCTGTCCCTAGTGCAGAACCTCATATGTGCCAGGTCTGTCTTAACTACTCACATCTTTTATTTCCTACAGTTTTTACCTAATATGGCAAGCAGAAGGATAGCACAATGCAAATATCCAAGCTAGCCCTTTTTTTTACTTTCCGAGTTTCTGTTTGTTAGAGTCCACACCAACTTGATGGAAACATAATCAAGTTGCTACTGGATGTGCTGAGAAAAAGAGGTAATTTGCTACATATTTACTTCTAGAACCTGAGAAGTATAACTTTAGAATGGAACTGGCAGAAAAAAAACAAGTGGGAATCCATTGTTAGATTTCTGAATGTTTTGCTATAAATCAGCAAGAGATTCTAATTTGCAGTGGCTTAACAATAGTAACAGAAGAAATAGTAACAGAAGAAACTTTAAAAAGTAATTCAGATCTTCTGAAATTATTTAAGTTTGATGGAATAAAAGGAAGATAGGGATTTTTTGAAAAAATTCTGGGGCTAAAAATATACCTAACAGTACATTCTCAACACTGAACTAAATATATGTCTGTACTGCATCAAAACATGCCTTGTTTCACTCTACTGATTGAACAGACTGTAGTAATCTTGTTCACATGTATCAACTGTAAACCCTGTGTTACAAATGGAGATGATGAAAAAAACCATGTCATAGTGTTTAATGTCTTAAACCACCATTGTGGATTAGGTGTTTAATGTCTTAAGGTCTATAGAGATTCTCAGTCATCCAGGTCGTGGTTGTCCCAAAGGTGCTTTTTTTCAGGAGGCAACTGGACTTTCTTGTGTTTCTTTTGAAGATGTTTCGCTTCTCATCCAAGAAGCTTCTTCAGCTCTGACTAGATGGTGGGGAGTGGAAGGATTTATATTGCTTGCAGACAGATGGTTATTTGCATTCCTTTTAGAGCAGGGGTCTTCAAACTTGGCCCTTTTATGACTTGTGGACTTCAACTCCCAGAATTCCTCAGCCAGCATGCTGGCTGAGGAATTTTGGAGTTGAAGTCCACAAGTCTTAAAGTTGCCAAGTTTGAAGACCCCTGCTGCTTGTATTTATGATGGTTGCATTGTCCTGGGGGGCCATGTGATCGTTGTGACCTTCTGGCAAGCGAAGTCAGTGGGGAAGCCAGATTCACTTAACAACTGTCTTGCCAACTTAACAACTGCAGTGATTCACTTAACAAGTGTGGCAGGGAAGTGTTCCGTTGTCTTCTTTATACCTTTTAGGGCATCTTTTTGAAGTCGCTGAAGGGACCTTAAGGACATTTAAACATCTTGCTTTTGGAACTCACCTGGCTTGCCTTTGTTAGATACCCCAAAATTCTCTCCCCTAAAAGGCTGAATTCCCTGGTAAAGGAGATTCTTTCTTCCCATACTGGAAGTGCACAAGTCATGCAACTTGTTGGGGCTCTGAGAAACCCAGTGGCCGATCCGTCCGGTCCCGAGTACGGGAGACCAGGGAGATTTGGGAGCTGTATTCTTGCAGGGGAACGCAGGTGGTCCTTGACTTACAGCAGTGATGGCGAACCTTTTAGAGACCGAGTGCCCCAAAACTGTCCTGCCCCTGGCCCACCCCCACTCCACCCCCTGCCCCACCCATTCCTCCCCCGCTCTGCCCCGCCCCTGCCCACCCACAGAGCCACCCACTGCCTCCATGGCCCACTGCAGATCCCCCAGGCAGCCCTGCAACGCCATGGTGGCCACACCCTCTGCCCGTGCCCCAGAGCATCATCTGTGCGCGACAGGGCATGAGGGCAGAGTCTTGTCCCTGCTGCCCGGCTGCCATGTCCTTGGCTGCACTGCTCCATGCAGGCCATGCCTGGGGACGACTCTCTTCCAGGGGAGCTGCTGGTGAGGAGGGGGCCATGCGGGGAGGCAGGACTGGGGCAACAGCGCATGTGCCCACAGAGAGGGCTCCAAGTGCCACCTCTGGCACGTGTGCCGTAGGTTCACCATCACTGACTTACAGCCATATGTTTGGTGGCTGTTTGAAGTTACAATGGGATTGAAAAAAGCGACTTATAACCAGTTTTCACGCTCATGACTATTGCGGCATCCCCCTAGTCATGTGATCAAATTTGGGTGCTTGGCAACTGGCACCTATTGGTGACGGCTGCCCTGACCCCAGGGTCATGTGATCACCATTTGTAACTTTCCCTGCCAGCTTCCAACAAGCAAAGTCAACGGGGGAAGTCAGACTCGCTTAACAACTGCATGGTTCCCTTGACAGCTGCTGTGATTTGCTTAACAACTGTGGAAAAAAAGGCCATAAAATGGGGCAAAAACTCACTTAACAACTGCCTTGCTTAGCAACAGAAATTTTGGGCTCGGTTGTGTGGCCACAATCAAGGACTACCTCTAGTAGGAAGTGTCTGTTGCATAGACAGAGGAGCAAAATAATGTTTGCTTTATAATATGCCAAATGATATTCGTGTCTTTGCTTTTTCTAATCATAGATTGGCACAGCTCTTCAGGGTGTACAGGTAAGTCCTCAACTTACAACCACAATGGAGCCCCAAATTTCTGTTGCTAAGCGAGACAGTTGTTGTGAATTTTGCCCCATTTTACAAACTTTCTTGCCACAGTTGTTAAGTGAATCACTGCAGTTGTTAAGTTAGTAACAGGGTTGTTAAATGAATCTGGCTTCCCCGTTGACTTTGCTTGTCAGAAGGTTGCAAAAGGGGGTCACGTGACCCTGGAAGGAACACTGCAACCGTCGTAAGTATGAGTCAGTTGCCGAGTCTGAATTTTTATCACGTGACCATGGAGATGCTACAACAGTCATAAATGTGAAAAACGGTCATAAGTCACTTTTTTCAGTGCCACTGCAACTTCGGTCACTAAATGAACTGATGTAAGTTGAGGACTACCTGTATTGGCGATACTTAATTGCTCTGCATTCACTTCTACCATTAATATCTATATGACAGGGAGCGTTTCAAATATAAAATGGGATAAATTAAATTATTTTTTATATTATGTTTATTTATTTATTTTTTAAATTTTTTTAAATTCCATTGCTGTAATTACATACGCAGCATCTCCTCTTTTGCTCCCATAGCTTCTCCGTTGCTTTGAATGCTTAGGGAATCGTGTGTCCTAATCCTTCGCTTTAGATTATCATCACTCTCATTTTGGATTCTGGTCCTGACACAGCAGAAAAACTGTTTTGCAGATGAGCTTTCAGACTGGCTATTGGCAACAATTCCAAGAGCTTTCCTGACTGGGCACCCAACAATTTTGTAATTTAGCTAATTAACTCATGCAGTGATCTAAGGTGCGGGGGGAGAGACATAATCATAAGGAAGGCTGGGGGAAGTCATAGTTGGAAAGAAAGTTCGGGATGGCTATGCAGCTTTCATATTTAGTGTGGAACAAAAAGGGACAGGAGGGTCATTGCATTTTCCCATTGTGATTTCAATTGGGGGAAATCTAATATCGCTATGAGGTTTGCACAAAAGAGGTAAATGCTGTAAGCAGGAATGCAAAGGAATAATTGGGGCATTTAAGCGACAGCAAGAATTCTTGGTTCTGAATTCACAAAACCTGTTTCACCTTTGTAATGAAGCAGAGGAGATCTTTGTCGATTTTGCATCTAAATTCCAAAACACTCTTCTTTATGCAATGGGATGCAACAAATAAGCTGAATATGTACCTATCCACTTCTGTAACCCCTGTTGGCAATGCATTTCCCATTAGACCTTTGCTCTTGATAAGCACTGAAGAAGAGAACTTACCCCTTTCCCTAGAAATTAGCCACCTTCTAGAACAACCTGGATCAGAAGATAGGAGAGTAACTGCAGTGATGGTCAGTCCGGCTGCATCTCCTGGTTCTGATATCCAGACTGAATGTGCAAGTTGTGCTTGAGGAGAAACCCTCCTAAAACTGAGAGGAGACAGTATGGATCCTCTTGCAACTTCCCTTTTCATGTGCAGCAATCTTCTACAAATCCACATTTAGCAACTTCATTTCTAAGTTGACAATTTGTGTTAAGCCGAAACCATCCATTATGGCTTGGAGCAGTGTTTCTCAATCTCTGTCAAGGTTGAGAAACATTGCTCTAAGCCCTAATGCAGAGGTCCCCAACCTTTTGGGCACCAGGGACCGGTTCTGTGGAGAGAGGTTTTTCCACAGACTGGAGGGAGTGTGGTTTTGTATGCTGCCTGCATCCCGTGGATGGGGCTTTGCTTGTTTGTGCAGACCAGTTGCTGGCATGCCGCGGCCAGGTACCGATCCATGGACCGGAGTTTGGGGACCCCTGCCCTAATAGATGGTTTGGGCTTAACACAATGTGCCAACTTAGAACTGAAGTTGGTAAATCATTTATAATTTAGCATGAAATTTGAACCGATCCATTCTTACCTACAGTATATGCAACTTCCATTTATTTCCAGTGACTCTTATTCACATTTATAACCTAACTGCTTTTTTCAAGGTGTCTTTTTATAGGAAGACTTTCCAGTAGAATCAATGTATTGTGTAAAAAATAGTTATCATTCTCATTTAAAGTGCTTGGGCTAATTTTTTCTTTCTTTCAGTGCCGAACAACTTTTTCAAGGAATTCCTGAATAAGCCATGACTTACATGGTTCACATACCTAGTCTAAGCTATACATCAAACCAAAATATATAATTCTAAGCTTGGGCTTATCCGTGAGTAACAGAAGACCTGAAGACACCAACCTTGCTACCTATCAGACTCTTTTCTCCATTCTGCTTTTGAAATTGTTTTATTTTAAACAGAGTCAAAAAAAGAAGCTGGCATATTGCAAGGCAAAGAATTGTCTTTATTTTCAAAGATTCCCTTGGATTCCACATAGAAACTAGAAGTGTTGAGTGGCTGGACTCTGCCTATCTAGAACAAATAAATCAGAAATGGGTACTAGGTGTCATGAATTACAGGAAGCAACGTCAACAATTTGCTTTCCTGCAAATGGGCATTTCCTGGGTGTTCATTTCCACTGGGGTAGGCATTTGTGAATGCTTATTCTCCCATGACAACTATTTTCTTGAGCAATAAAAAAATGGTCTCAAATGTCCGATGACCCCACTTGTCCAAAGTGTTTCAGGACACCTACACCATAATCAAACTAGCCACATTCTGATTTAGCATAATGCATGAAGCAATTTGATTTTTCCATGTGTGAAGTGACTACTTTTTAAGTAGTTCACCTCTTCACCGCACATGTATTATCTTACAAAATTTTAAACGACTGTTTTGGTATTTTTAAGAGTAAGGCCCCAGAGGGGATTTTTGCAAATGCAATTTGTCAAGTTTAGAGTAAGAAAAGTGTGTGTTTTCTGTTTTTCTTTTTTTTTTTTCTTTTTCTTTTTTTTAGTTTAGTTATTTTTCCCATAAAGTTTCAAGATGCTGTTCTGCATCTGATATCCCTCCGAAAACTATAGTATATGGAGTCTTTCCCTCTTCACCATCTGTTCCATGAGTTCAAAAAATTACATAATCATGATGGAAAAAAGAGATTCATGTTGAAAGACTGCCCAAAGGCTGAATGTTTTCAAAGGGGCTTCCAATATGTACATCCTATCCAATCTGTGTTTTATGTGGGTGCAAGAATGCTTATGTTCACTATCTAAGCAACCGCTAGAGGGCAGCAGTAACCTCTCTATTGTTTCCATGTCCAGCTTCATATTCCTGCAGTTGTTCTCTCTCTTATCTCAAATCCTGTCAAATTATTTTGCCTTTCGACAAAAAAAACTAATTTAAAATAGTATGGATAAAAAATAAAAGTGTTTCCCCTATTCCCCTGATAAAGCCCCTTCATAAGTGCAACATCACTTTAAAAGAAATGGCAAAAGGAAATGGCAAAATGCAAAGCTCTTGCTAAAATGATAAACAGCCAAAATTCCATCTAGATAAAGATTTCTTTCTCACTGATAGAAGATCAAGCCATCCCAGCAGGAATAAAGCTGCAGGAATACTAATGAGGTGGGGTGGGGAAGATGATCCACAGAACCTTACTAAGAGGCCTACCACCTTGGAGAACAACTCCAGGAGCCCAGTTAAGGGATGCTATACTGCCCTAGACTAAAACATCTGGGGCATCTGCTTGGTTGTTAAGGAACCATCTGGGTATCGGGAGCCCTTTACTTTAATTATCATGGCATGCAACTTCTTTCCCCAAAACTTTCCAGACATGGTAAGACAACAATTTACCAAATTCTCAGCCAATCTGACTGGCATTCAAGACATTAGGTCAGGGGTCTTCAAACTTGGCCCTTTTATGACTTGTGGACTTCAAATCCCAGAATGCCTCAGCCAGCGTGCCTGGCTGAGGAATTCTGTGAGTTGAAGTCCACAAGTCATAAAAGGGCCAAGTTTGAAGACCTCTGCACTAGGTTAAGTGGGAGGTCACTAGATTGAGGCAAGTTGGCATAAAAATATAAAAAGCAACAATTGGAACGCTTTTAGTATGAGCAGCAAAAAATCCCAGAAATGTGGAGTTGGCTTTTTTCATCATTTTCCTTCCCATCGTGAGATTCCATACACAATGCTTTGACAGTTCACTCAAAATATCTCATCATTAATTTATAATAATTGTTATTCATTCATCAAACTGTAGTTCTATTATTAGGAGAAAAGTTGGGACAGAAATATTTTAAGCCCACTTGTAAGTTCAATAAGTTTAATAAAATCCTATAACCTTTAGTAAACAGAATGACCATCTCATCAGTTGGATTCATACAATGTGCTAAGTCAAAATCAGGCCACAATTATGTTTTAGTGCAGTGTGGGAGCTGAACCATTAGTTTCACATCTGTGTTTTGAAACTGAGGAACTTTAGGCCTGCACAGAATTTCAAGCCACTAGGGCACTATAGTGTCTTCTGTAATCATCAAACCATCATTGCATCCAGTGGTGGGATTCAAATATGTGAACAACCGGTTCTCTGTATGGATGCCACTTCCGGAAGTCCATTCTGGGCTTGGGCACCAAAAAAGTAGCTACCGGTTCTGCCGAAGTGGTGCGAACTGGCTGAATCCCACCACTGATTGCACCATTAGAAACAGGTACAACTTCACTTGTTGTTCAACAATAGCTGGGTGATGGTATGAAGAAGATGTAAGTTAGCAGGACAGAAAAGACTTTGGTGTATATTGTTCAAAATCTAAGGGACCGGTTTGGACAAAACTCAGCAGCACTTTTTCGTGCGGCTGCTGATAAAAACAGGATCACCAACATGATTGCCAATGTCCGATAACGGATATGGCACAAGAAGAATAGTGTATTGTTGGCCCCTGTGCCATAGACATTATCAAAAGTATTTATCCATCTTTACTGAAAGATATCAAAACACCTTCAGCTTTGTGCAAGGCCATGGCGTGCAAGCTTTGTTTACCATATATACTGTTGATTGCTGAGCTTCAAATTCATTTTAAAGCTGGATTTTGAAGTCTATGGTAATGTAAGAGAGAGGAGATGCTTCCAGGTAAAATTAAATATTGTACTTTCTCTCATTTGTAACAGTGTTTACTGAAGAGACCTGAGAATATCATATTCTATTTGCAGCCCTCCCATGTTTTCTCATCTTCTCAGGGAAAACCCAATGAGGAAGAAGATGGCTCCACATCACTTTTGATAGGTCATACTAGGCGTCTTCTGTCCAGAAACATTTGGTAACATCTCTTCCCTGTCATCTTCATGGTGGCAGCAAAAACATATCAGCCAAGAGTACACAAAAGTGTTAGAACAATCAAGCTGATGGGAACACGTTAAGACAGCGGTTCTCAACCTATGGGTTGCAACCCCATTTGGGGTCGATCGACCATTTCACAGGGGTCGCCAAGCAAGGCTGTCCGCCATTGTTTTTGTCTGCCATTTTTTTTGTCCGCCATTTTTTCCCCCGGCGGGTGCCTTACCTCCCTTGGGCTGGGCCAGCTGGTGGTCGGCCTGCTCCGTCTCTGCCTCTTGCCAGCTACGCCTCAGCCGGCGCAGGGGGCGGAACCACGCATGCACGGCGCTCCCGGGCAGGGAAAGTCCTCGACTTACGACCAGTTGGGTAGTCCTCGACTTACGACAGGTTTAGTCCTCGACTTATGACCGGTTTAGTCCTCGACTTACAACCGGTTTAGTCCTCGACTTATGACCGGTTGGGGGTCGCGGCATTAAAAAGGTTGAGAACCACTGCGTTAAGAGGATAGCAAGTTCCAATCAATGACAAGGGTACAGGATCACCATTATATGTTCCTTCTATTTTTTGTCACTGTGCAATTTTAAGCATATGCTCGCTTATAATCTGCTTCTATAAAATGGAAATCGATTCTTACTGCTCATTTCTGAAAATTGGGCAATGTGGCCTCATTTAGTCTGGCAACAGCAAAGTTCTTATCCGCACTGATTCCCTCAAGAAGAAGAAGAAAGCTCTTTTTTCCTCCCTTCCTCAGTCTTCTTTTTTCCACACATAGAATAGATGTGAGAATGAAACAGAAAAGAATTTCAGCTGAAACAGTTCCAGAACAAAAATATACACATAAAACCTCTTTAAAGACTGTGACGTGAAGTGTGAAAAGGCGAGATGTGTTGGCAGGGTAGATAGAGCTGTTTTTCCAAAAGCCTTGTGAGGCTTTTTATCTCTTCTCTGGATGACCACCAGACAGTGGGGTGGTGGAGGAGATCCTGGCGGTATCAGAGTCGAGGTGCTGTTGACAGGGAACAGCAGACCTTTTCTTACAAAATGATTGGACTTTCCACAGCCAAGAAGCCCATTTTCATGGGGAAATGTTAGCTTTCTGGCCTGGCCTCCCCTGGACTACAACTTCCATCACTCACCATCATCCAATGGCCCAGAGCAGGGCTTTTCAACCTTTTCACCCATTGTACCACTTTTAGGATATGGCAATATCCGAGTACCACCAGTCGCCTAGCAAGGTGTCAAAAACTTGATGACCCCCCCAAAAGGAAAAAAGTGATGAAGTACAGGTAGTCCTCGACTTACAACAGTTCACTTAGTGACTGTTCGAAGTTACAATGGCACTGAAAAAAGTGCCCCCCAAGCCACAGCCGAGCAAGACACCTGCCTGCCTGCCCGGTGGCGCTCTTCCTCCTGTCCGAGGTTTTCATTGTTGTGAGGCATTTCTGTTGAGGATTGGCAGTGGGGGTGGGGTGGGGAGGGGTTTGGTTTTTTATTTCCCCCGTCTGCTGGGTGGTTGCAACAGGTTTTGGTCACTTCACATGACCCTGGGACACTGTGACTGTCATAAATATGAATCAGTTGCCAAGCATCTGAATGTAAATCACAAGACCCTGGAGATGCTGCAACATTCCAGCTGATCAGTGCTTTTTCTGCGCTCAGCAGAAGCGCCATGATCAGCGCCGAGCTCCAGCTGGAGCCTGGCGCTGATCCTGGCGCTTCCGCTGAGCTTTGACAGCCCTGCAGTTTCAGCCATCTCTCGCTCAGGCTTGTGCGGTGCTGCCACCGGTTCAGCTCATTCCCCTCCCCCGCTACCACTTTTCTAGGATGGTTGCGTACCACCTGCCAGATGCCAATGTACCACAGGTGGTACCCGTACCACTGGTTGAAAAGCCCTGGCCTAGAGTAATGGAAGTTGTAGACCCAGCTGGGGGAAGACGCCCTACAGATATAACCCAAATATCCACAGCTACCTACAGTAGGTGCTCAAACCACACTCTGAAAGGCAAATGGGTCTGAGATCAGGGCTAGCTTCTCTCTGCAGAGGTGGGGAAACTGCAGCCTCAAATGTTATTGGAATTATGTCACTTCTAACAGCCACAGGTTTTTCCATCCCGCAAGGAGGAGACAAGAAGGGCAAAAAGCTTTCTAAGGAAGAAAAATAAAGTATCATTGCCTTAAGCAGAATAGGTGCCATTTGCAAACCAAATAAAATGAAATGAATTGCTATCATCAAAGATCAGTAATATGGGAGCCTAGGGGTTCACTTAGTCCCCTCCCGGATGATGCTCTGCAGGTCATTAAAAACCTGGCTGTTCTCCCAGGCCTTAGGAGATTACATTTGTGGAACATGATTGATTGTTATTTAGTCTGCCTGGTCATTTTTTCCTTCTTATCCTGTTTTAAGTATAAGCCACCCTGAGTCATTCTGGAGTAAAGTGGCTTCTAAATCTACTAAATAAACCACATTTGCTGTACAAATGTCCACGTTTATGTATGGATTTATTTATTACATTTATATTCACCCCCCAGACAGTGATGGGATTCAGTCGGTTTGCACCACTTCGGCGGAACCAATAGCTAATTTTTTGTTGCCCAGGCCCAGAATGGACTTCTGGAAATGGCATCCACACAGAGAACCGGTTGTTCACATATTTGAATCCCACCACTGCCCCCAGATCTTGTGACCTGGGGGCAAGTAACGATAAATACAAGTAGTCCTCGACTTATAACCACAATTGAGCCTAAAATTTAAGTTGCCAAGTGAGAAATCTGTTAAATGAGTTTTGCCCCATTTTATGACTTTTCTTGCCACATTTGTTAATTGAATCACTGCAGTTGTTAAGTTAGTAACACGGCTGTTAAGTGAATCTAGCTTCCCCATTGACTTTGCTTGTCAGAAGGTTGCAAAAGGGGGGGGGGGTTGTCACGTGACCCCGGGACACTGCAACCGTCTTAAATATGAGCCAGTAAATCACCTGACCCTGGGGACACTGCAACGGTCATAAGTGTGAGAAATGGTCATAAGTCACTTTTTTCAGTGCCATTGTAACTTCGAACAGTCACTAAACAAACTTTGTTGTAAGTCGGGGACTACTTGTACAAGTAATACTTGTACAACAATTAGAACGTTCCCTCTAAAATGTAAATCAGTCCATCAAGGAATAATATCATAAACATGTCTATCTCAAAAAGCGCAGTACGCAACACAGAAGTTCTGAGATTTTAACGGCTGCCACACAGACTTTCAAAGAGCTGCTTTCTCTGGTATGTAGATGTAAGCATTGGGAAAGGCCACAGTTTGCATTCCTTTCTGTCCTGCAGCTGCTAAGGCTCAGAGCCTTTGTTGGGAAGGAAGTGGCAACGTACAGTTATTACACAACCCGAACTTTTTGTTCCCTCTGTTCCACTTAACAAATCTCTCAGATACCGTAATGTTAATCTGACAAATCCTAGCGCAATTGCCTTGTCATGATCCATTTAAAAGCCGAGAGGGTTGGGGAGTAAATCACCTGTAAATATTGGGAGAGAAATAGACAGAGTTGAACAATGGGAGTGGGTCACCTCTAGGGCCTGGGAAAGAGGGGGAAAAAAGTGCCTGCCTTGCCAAACAGGCCTCCAATTCAGGCTACCGATCCCCTTTAGCCCTAGGCTTGTCACTGCTTCTCTCTGCAGAGCACAAGGGAAGCAGGCATCAGACCTGTTTGCCTCATTCTTGGATGGTGTCCAGCGGCAACAGCCCCATTCAAAAAGAACTGGGAACAAAACTGCAAGAAGGCGCATCCCTGGGAATGAGTGGAACAAGAGCTCTTGGCCAGGACATTAAAAAACTCCATCAGCGACAGGAGATAAGACAATAAGGAGAGAAACAAGAACAACTGGATATCTAACTGGGAGATCAGAATGGTCCTTTTAATAATACGATGACTCCTACTCACTTAGAACTAAAGAATGTATCGGGAACATTATGGAAGGGCTTTGCCAAGGCAAGGGGTGGGTGGGGAAGAGGGCAGAATGCAAGGATTAAAAATGAAAAAAAAACAAAACAGCCAAAAGGAAGCTCTTGCATCCAAGAGAGTGACAGATCCTACCAGCAACTGATTACTTTTCTCGGTCAAGACCCTTGGACTTTAATACCTGGCTTGGCAATCTGAAATTTTAATATGTGTTCTTTCTGGGTTTAAAATTAACACGAATGGTCAGTGCTTAACTTGCCACATTTCTTTCTGTCACAAGGAGGTGGAATTGTCCAAAGCAAAGTAGATAGTGTTGATGCTGATAGGTGTACTTGGCTGCAAGGTGTGGGAGATTATTCTCAAAATATTTATGTTATTTAGTTAAGATCTTCCACATCCAAGCTGCAGTGACCCAGATTAGCACTACAGTACATGACCTCAGAGAAGAAGAGTTTTCCCCATCCCTTTGCTGGAACCATTTGGTTATCCAAAAGATTATTTTTTTTTGCAGCCTTGATATGATATGCCAATTTAATTCTAATGAGAGGCACATAATCTGGAATTAATTGATATTTTTGGAATGAATTCTGCTGTTTTCCTGGACATGATGATTGTGAACCACTCAGGCCATGAATCAGATGTAATTTTTTTCCCCAAAGGAAAGGCAGTCATTGTAAATAAGGCACTTGTACAATTTCCTTCCATGCAATCTTGTTCAATCCATTATGACCAGCATTTTCATCTTAGGTACGAGTTATTTAAAAAGAAAAACTTTTCCCACAGGATCCCAAAAATTGCTCACAATAATAACCTCACTGAAATTTTATGCACAGACCAGGAATTTCCTTCACAAATTTTTTTTGTTAATGCATTTATCCTGCACTAATTTGAAGGAGAAAATGTTCTTGGAAATAAATCAACTGCTCGTTATAGTTCTGACCAACGGACCAGATAAGAATATGCCTAACCTTTAAATCTGATGTTCAGAAATAAGAAAGGGCTAAAGAACCAGCGTGTAAAAATCATCTTCCGTAAATATCCACATGCATCAGTCTACTATTAAAAGCAGAGTTGCATTGGCCAACCTAAAAATTGGTAGTCCTACCTGCAAATTGAAGTGCTTTCTTTGTTTTATAAGATTTGTCCGACATCAAAATGTTTCATTGGCCAAGTATAATTTCTCACTCTTTAGCATATTTATCATGAAACTGAAAATGAATTCACCGAGACCATTTCTTTATATCTCATAACTGTAGCCACTTGGGTGATCTGAAATAGCCCTTCTTCTTTCGGAGCACAGGGATTTGGGATGTAAGTAGTTCATGCATCCATCTCAGAATGTTCTATTATTAGTGATATTAACCAAAATGTAGGACAAGCCAGTTGATGAGACATTAAAACATGTTCATAAGGAGTAACTGCTGGAGATTTGAAGAAAAGATCTGCCTCTATCTGTATTGCACAGCTCCTATCAGAGTGTACAAAGCTTCGTTATATAAAGTTTGGCCATTACACCAACCTGTGATATTACTCTGCTTCTTCCTCAAGATAAAAGGAGAGATTTAGATTTTAGATTTAGATTTAGATTTTATTAGATTTATACCCCGCCCTTCTCCTGGCGGACCCAGGGCGGCTTACAGCAAGCTAAAAACAGATAAAGATCTTACAAACACCATTTTAAAATACAATTAAAAGAAATATTAATTTTGCCGTTTCATTTAAAATTTTTGTGAACACCCAATATAAAATCAAATTAAAATCCAATCTAAAATACCCCTCAGGCCAGCCCCGCTAGCTGGAATAGCCATGTCTTGAGGGCGCGGCGGAAGGAGGGGAGATCCGGGATGACCCNGCTGCATTCTGGACTAACTGGAGCCTCCGAGTGCTCCTCAAGGGGAGCCCCATGTAGAGAGCGTTGCAGTAGTCCAGGCGGGAGGTGACAAGAGCGTGGGTAACTGTGCGCAAGGCATCCCGGTCCAGAAAAGGCCGCAACTGGCGAACCAGGCGTACCCGGTAAAACGCCCCCCTGGCCACGGCCGTCAATTGATCTTAAGTTATGACTGCCCTCCAATGAAGAAGCTTAAAAATCCTTTCCCGATTTGGTAGCAGCAGCAGCAGTTCTTGAACAGATCAAAAGGGTCCTCAACACATCCCTCTAAATTAGGTCTGTCTATATAACTTTCACACTTTGGTTTGGAAAAGCTGAAATAAAAGAATGTTTGTAGTCCAAGCCTACCTTGGGGACTCTAAGTAGTTAGGATGCATCATTCTTGTCAAACACACGCACCCCACCCCTGTCAAGATCTTCCATTTGGACACCAAGCGATTCACCTGTAATGCAGGTGAAAAACAATGTCTCGATCTGCGATATCTTCAGCTTGGAAACGCTCCCCAAATATGGCTGGAAGTCTCGGTAAATGAGACGTGAAATTTTCTAGGAAATCAGTTGTGAATGGGCCAGATGCACAGGATCCTGAAACGCCTGAGGAAATTAGTGTACAGACAATATGCCCAATAACACTGTGACAGATGCTGTAGCTGGAAATATTCCAGTGCAGGTGTGCAGAAGAAAAATTATATCTATTACTAAAAACATGATTTGTCCTTGTAATCCCCAGGATCACTTCTTGAGGCAGGATTTCTGACATAAAAATTCTGGGTGGGCATCCTTGTGATGTCAGGGCCATAAATCATCTGCTCTAGTGAAGAAATGGCACATGGGGGTTTGATTGAAAAATAGGCTTCTGTTATTTATTATGAGAACACAGGTATAATCCCGTGTAATTAAAGTGATGAAGCAAGGGTCCCCTGGTTCATAACTCACATTTGCTGTTTTCCTAATTCTTCTTGTCACTGAATCCATTCTCATTAAACAAGTATTTCCGCTTAAGAGGGTCTTCCCTGCAAGTCCAAAAAGAACTAAACAGCCCTATAGAGAAAAAAAACTGCCATTTTTTTAATGTGCAATAGTTGCAATTTGTAAAACACTGCTGGACCGTGCAGGCTTTTCACATCACCTCTTTTGAGAAGGCCTAATTGGGGAAAGTATATAAAAGGAGGTCTCATGACAAGAGAGCGTTCCTGTATGGGGTGTGCTTATTTCAACACATTTTCTGAGCCCAGATTCTGGAAAACGCCTGCTGAAGAAAAGCCATTGGTAGCTTGCAACAACCTGTGGAACAACCTGCCTCCAGAAGTGGTGAATGCTCCAACACTGGAAGTTTTAAAGAAGAGACTAGACCAGTGGTGACAAACCTATGGCACGCATGCCAGAAGCAGCACTCAGAGCTCTCTCTGTTGGCACACGCACCACTGCCGCCAGCAGCAGGTGCATCAGGCCACCACTGCTGACCGGAGCAGGAGCCCCGCCCAGCACAAAGGAGGCAAAGCAGCCAACTAGCAGGCTCTAGTAGCGGTGGTAGAGCAGAGGTCACCAACCATTGTTGATTGGTGGACTGGAAGAAAAGGGGGAAGCTTTTTACATGCATGCATGCGTGCACAGGGCCGCGAGCACGCACGTGCTGCAAATGGGGCGGGGCTAGTGCCTGCGTGATACTCAATAGCCCTGCCCCATTCTTGCATGGTACAGCGACTTGTATCTGCACCCCATGGCACGGCTGTTTTTGTGCCTTGCAGCACGTTGGCCCATTTTTGTGCCCCCGGTTTTTGCATGCCAAAGGCGGGCTCAGAGGCACCTCCCTGCCCCCCCATGAAGGCACCACAATGTTGATGCGGCCCTGGCACTTTGCGATAAATAAGTGGGTTTGGGGTTGCGGTTTGGGCATTCGGTCTCTAAAAGGTTCGCCATCACTGGACAAGACAGCCATTTGTCTGAAATGGTATAGGGTTTCCTGCCTGAACAGAGGGTTGGACTAGATGACCTCTAAGTTTTCTTCCAACTTTATTATTATTATTATTATTATTATTATTATTATTATTATTATTATTATTATTATTAATCATCGCAGTCAGCCAGATGTTCAGACTGGATTTGGCATTTTTGTCTACTGATCGAGTCCTTACCAAGGACCTGGGATAGGCAGATGTGGATGTTTGATGGTATTACAGATATCATTGCAAGATGGAAGCAGTTCCTAGTAAGGCCGCCTTTTGCAAATGACTAATGGTGAATTTGTCACTGCCAATGGTGTTCAAGCGGTGCTCCAGTTGTTTTGGGATTGCACCCAAGGCGCCTATTACTATTGGTACTACCCTTGCTTGCCTTTGCCACAGTCTTTCTATTTCTATTTGTAGGTCTTTGTATTTTGTTATCTTCTCCAGTTCTTTCTCGTCTATTCTGCTGTCTCCAGGCACTGCCACGTCCACTATCCAGACTTTTTTGTCTTTCTTATTGACAATTGTTAAGTCCGGGGTGTTATGTTGCAGGTGCTTGTCTGTTTGAATTTTGAAGTCCCAGAGCAGTTCAGAATTCAAACAGACAAGCACCCGCAACATATATTATTATTATGAATCATCGCACAGTCAGCCAGATGGTCAGACTGGATTTGGCATTTTGTCTACCTATCGAGTCCTTCCCAAGGACCTGGGATAGGCAGATGTGGATGTTTGATGTTATTACAGATATCGTCGCAGGATGAAAGCAGTTCCTAGTAAGGCCGCCTTTTGCAATTGACTAATGGCAAATTTGTCAATGCCAATGGTGTTCAAGTATTATTATTATTATTATTATTATTATTATTATTATTATTATTATTATTATTATTATTATTATTATTATTATTATTATTATTATTATTATTATTATTATTTGCAAGAAGATGTGAGGCACCATTCTGCTCCATTGTGTATCTTCCCCAAAATATCCAACACATCTTTGGACTCCATTGGAACACCGGCATAGAACGCCAATGTTTCCCTTTGGAATTTAAATAGCACATTTGACTTTGTGGACCCCCTGAAAGGATTTCAGGGACTCTCAGGGGTGCTAACTCTGAGAACCACTGCATTATGAAATAAGTATCTTAGAATGTTTACTAAAACTGAGTTTTCTGGAATTACAGAGGAAGGGGAGTGTTGGCCTTTAAAAATGTACAGTTGAAAATATATGAAGAATCCAGATCGTGCAAGTTATAAGTTGGACTAACAGACAGACTAGACAGTCTAGTTTGAGAGGCAGATTATTTATGTTTAACCATTTGCATTGGGTCAATCTAAGATGAAAAGTCCCACAATCTTTCCTGGAAAATGGGAACAGGAAGGGAAACACGCAATTCCCTTTATATCTGAAGTCCGAGAGAAGGAGAAAGCCATAGAAGCTGTAAAATGCAGCAGGCTTGACTACAAGCCAACTTTCTTGTCAATAGCAACTTATTTAATATAAAAAAGAGAGAAAGGAAGAAACCATCTTGATTTACATCATTCCTCATCATGGCTAACATGTTTGGTGCAAGGAGAAAATGCTGACTCGTGAAACGGTAGCCTGGAGCTTGAAGCCTCAAGAGGGCAAGCTAAGATTGAACTACTAGAGAAATAATTGAAATGGTTTTACTCCTCTAAACACTCTTTCAGCCATGAAGCACTAGAATGGGTCATGCTTACACTAAAAATGTAGACTGATACAGGATTTTATAGCATTCCTTTCCATTTTGGGTGGATCTAGGAGCAGCCATTATCAAAATGTGTGTATATTATTCCAGTAAGTCATTTTTTTTCCTAAAGCGGTACAGTATAACTAAGTGGCTGGGGATGATGGGAATTAAAGTGCAACACCTAAGGAAAATCTTGCAAAATGTTGGGCCATATATTTAGGGTTGATTTTGTTAATTACCATTTCCTTAGATATGTTATCTTGGCAATTATTTTGTTAAGATATGTTGTACCTTTTTACAATGCTCAGATTTGTATATTATCAGGCAAGAAGAATCCAAACAAAGCCACTAAGCCAGGGATAGGCAACCTTGGCTCTTTTATGACTCGTGGACCTCAACTCCCAGAATTCCTGAGCCAGATATGCTGGCTCAGGAATTCTGGGAATTGAAGTCCACGAGTCATAAAAGAGCCAAGGTTGCCTACCCCTGCACTAAGCTAACAATGGAACAACTATGCTTGAATCTCTATTTTCTTCAAGGTTGTGGTATAACCCAGTGTATATTAAACCATTTATAAGATTTACTTTTCTGTTCACTGATATTACACAGGGCAGGGAATCCCTCTAATCCAGTGGTGGGATTCAGTTAGTTCGCACCACTTCGACAGAACCGGTAGCTATTTTTTTGTTGCCCAGGCCCAGAATGGACTTCCGGAAGCGGCATCCACACAGAGAATCAGTTGTTCACATATTTGAATCCCACCATTGCTCTAATCCATCACTTACTTAGGCTCTTATGCATTCAGATATATCTGGTCACACCTGATGTGGTGTGGTAGGAGGACAAAATGTGCAGAAACTATCAAGAAGGCCCATTACTGAAGAATCCATCCCTAATGCCACCTTTTCGTAATCTGGTTAGCGTTGACTATCTGTAGGGTCACTCGGAGTCAAAAACAGCTTGATGGCGTTTAATGAATGAATTAATTATCAATTAATCACACTTAGCATCTCCTAGTTAGCTACAGGAAGCCCTGAATCCCATTAATGTAGGACCCAAAGTCCCTCAGGATTATGCTGTTAATATTCAGTAACAAATTGCAAATTTCTGGAAATATAATTGTGGCAGAGGGCTAATAAATAGTTTCTTTCTATAGAATTCCTAAAATAGCCCCAAACGCTCTCCATAAATATTATCACATCAGCAATTATGCCCTTTGTTCCTCAGAGGTCAATTTGAAAGCAATTGAAGTACAGAATCAATTACAAGAGTTGCCTGCTTCTGCCTTAAACGAACTTGTTGAAAAGAGAGGAAGTACATCAGCCATGCATTTCACAGTCGTGTTTACTGGTCCCCTTAGGCTACATTGCGAAGGTACATCATTGTTTTGATTAAAGAGAACTGCTCCCCTACTAGTATTGTAAGAACTGTGTACACATAGAGATAAACCACATTAACACACCATTCAAAAAAAACAATAATAATAATCCTTGGAAAGAACCAAAAAGACTAGAATATATCCCCTTCAGCAGTTCATATTTAGATAAGGAGGGATCAGCACCAGACAAACGATCAGGCAGAAAGCAATTTTCTAATCAACAAGTCACCAAGGAGGAAACTATACCACTATCAAAACTGGCAGGGCAAGCTACTGCATTTAAACAGGCAGCAAACCTCACACTCACTTACACTGATGATGTTACCTCGCCGGTCTTCAAGCAAACAGCTGAATGCTCAGAGGGCATTCAGAACACCACTGGAAAAACTTCATTACTTTAGGGCAAAGCTGAACTAGCCTAAAAGTAAAAAGGAGAGAGGGGAACCAACTGATCTTCACTGACTTCTGAACAAAACCTAGAACAGCGGTTCTCAACCTATGGGGCGTGACCCCATTTGGGATCGATCGACCATTTCACGGGGGTCGCCAAGCAAGGCTGTCTGCCATTTTTCCCCTTTTCCAGTGGGTGCCTTACCTCCCTTGGGCTGGGCCAGCTGGTGGTCGGCCTGCTCCGTCTCTGCCGCTTGCCAGCTACGCCTCGGCCAGCGCAGGGGGCGGAACCACGCATGCGTGGCGCTCCCGGGCAGGGAAAGTCCTCGACTTATGACAGGTTGGGTAGTCCTTGACTTACGACCGGTTTAGTCCTCGACTTACAACCGGTTGGGGGTTGCGGCATTAAAAAGGTTGAGAACCACTGACCTAGAAGAATCTGAAACTTGCAATTTGTTGCCAATGTAAAGAAAAGGAAGGAAGGAAAATAATTTCTGAGCACAAGTATTCCTTGTGACACGGCTCCCATTTTTGCTTTGTGTTTGTTTTTCCAAACACCTTTCATGGGTTATAGCAGAATAAAACCTATGAGGGAGAATGAAGTCAAGTTATGTTGGATAAAGTCTTGCCACCTTTTCTTGTGGAGTCTTTGGTGCTCTCTAAGCTTGGTTGTTTTCCTGTAGATGTTTCATTGCCCAACTAGGTAACATCCTCAGTGCTAGCAGAGTTCAACCCTGAGCTACAAATATTCTCTTCTATTGATGCCTTATTCTTGCTGTAGCAGAAGGATTGGTAGATGTCCTACCTGCCAGCTGCTGTGATGCTGAAGATGAAGGACAGCATAAGTGGAAGGCCCAGTCATGTACTTTGCCTGTCGTAGGACAAAACTATATTGGTTGTGAGTTAGAACAGAGGCAGGATAGGCTCAGTAGTGGTGGTAGCAAATTCATTGGTATGGTTATCTACTCAAGGATGGGTAGGTAGCATTTTAAGTCAGATGTGGGATAAGGTCTATGCATATACCTCAGTGAGATAAACTTGACTGTGTGAACAACACCTGTGTGAGTGGGCTGCACAGCAAAGCAAATCCCCAATTGTTGATTAGTCATTAGGGGCCAATACAGCATAATGATTTGGTAGGATCAGAAGAGTAGCAGTGTCCTCCAGTGTAATAGCAAAAGACTCCTTTCATTTTCCTTTTGCTGAAGCTTTAAAAAGGGAACAAAAAATCACACGGGAAATCTGTGGCAAACTCAAGAGTTAAATTCAAGGCATCATCACAATGAACTTTTGATCTGAATGCTTTATTAAATTAACAGTGTAACTGTGCCCTCATTGAGAGTTCCCTGTTCCTTTGTTTTTTTCCACTGGTTTTAACACTTGGGTCACTTCATTTGGCACAGCTTTATTTTTTCCACTTCCAGATTTAAGAAAGATAAAAGATATCATGAAGGCCAATGGAAACATCAACATCCCACTGGTTGCTGCTCAAACGGCTCCTTTTTTAAAAAATGCATGCAATGAAGGGGATGTGTCTCTACTGCCAGCACATCATGTTACAGAAGTGCATCGAAAGCAGCTGAGCCACTGTAGCAAGGAAGAAGAGCCTTCATGCTGCAAGACAAACACTGCACAGAATGAGTGCAAGTAGATTCTCTTGCTATCCAGTGGTGGTCCATGGATCCGTTTGATGCGAATACTCAGAGTCTACCAAAGCAGGGAACCAATCTATGGATGGGTAGAGATTATAGGTAGTCCTCGACTTACAACAGCTTGCTTAATGACCATTCAAAGTTACAACGGCACTGAAAAAAAGCGACTTATGGCCATTTTTCACACTTCTGACTATTGCAGCATCCTCATGGTCACATGATTTACATTCGGATGCTTGACAAGTGACTCACATTTATGACGGTTGCATGTCCTGGGGTCATGTGATCCCCTTTTGCAACCTTCTGACAAGAAAGTCAATGGGGAAGCCAGATTCACTTGACAACCGGGTTACTAATTTAACAACTGCAGTGATTCACTTAACAAATGTGGCTAGAAAAGTTGCAAAATGTGGCAAAAACTCATTTAACAAATTTCTCACTTAGCAATATCAATTTTGGGCTCAACTGAGGTCGTAAGTGCTGCTAATCATGGACACCTTCACACATTACTCTCGCCACCATAATATCTCTCCCTTTTTCTTTCTTTCTTTTTCTTATAATTGTAGCACATAGAGCCATGTTAATTTTCACTGAGAAACTGAAAAGAAAAGAAAAAGAACACATTTTAAAAAATAGTGAAGGCAAGGTAATGAGAAATCCTACCTATCTGAGATCTGTTGCAGAAAATAGACTCTTGGAGGAGGGATTATTAATTTGTCACTGTAAGCAGGCTGGCATAGACAGTGGTTAATCTTCTAAGATTAATCCTCTGCCTGGTTAAAATATGAGGCCACACCCCTAATGGGGAATTTCTCTTACCTTAATACCTTGTTTCTCATTTTGAGTCTCCTGCCTACATGAAAATTCTACCAAATACTGTACTCAAATAGTTTGGAGGTGTACAAGGAGGTACTTAACATGGCTGCAACGTATGGAACAGGATTTCTAACAACAAATCCAAACTTTTTCGCCGAGCCCTGAAGGCCCATCTATTCCGTGCGGCCGGCCTGGCGTAGTTTGATTATGTTTTAGTGGGGGTTTTTGTATGGGTGTGTTTTTAGAACAGGCCCGTTATTTAATTTGATTTTAGAACTGCCTATATTTATCATGGTTTTTATTATCGCCTGTTCACCGCCCTGAGTCCCGTAAGGGAGATAGGGCNTATGTAAATTCAATAAATAAATAAATAAATAAATAATATTAAAGATGATGCTGAGATTTAGTTTTTATAATAAAGATTTAGTTCTTCCAATGAAAAACCCTACACGTTTTTAGTTCTCGGGGCTGCTATGTAATTCTGTCTGAAGCTTTAAACCTCAGAATCTTCTACAAGTAAAATTCACAATAATTGCCCTGTTTAACAACTGTTTGAAATTATGACGATGCTAAAAAATTAACTTTATAACAATGATGTCGGTGCAGCATCCCCAAGGTCATGTGATTGTGGTTCTGATGCTTCACATAACCAGTGAGCATTTATGACCTTCACAGTATCTACCAATCACATGATCACCATTGTGCACTTCACAGACCGGCTTCCAACAAGCAGAGTTAATGGGGAAGCCAGCAGTAAAATCGCAAGTCACAGTCAAGTGATAATTCTTTTAAGGACAGCTTTCTATTGCAAGCATAATCTTCGGCATCATTTATTCTCCCAAACAAATTTTTAATTATTCTCTAAGGTTGTTTAAAAAGTAAAGCAATTCAGTAAACACAAAAGGTTCTGCATTATCAAAAGGAAATTATTTAATCCTGAGGGATGGAGGGAGGGGATAGAATGACAGTGTTATGGTAGACAGGTGATGAAAAAGCAATACAAAAGAGAAATCAGAAAAAAGTGCAAAGAAATATTGATGAAAATTGTAGCTGCTTTTTAAAAAAATTTCCTACACATCAATTGAAAGAAATTTACTTGAAAAGGAACAAAGCAATAACAAGAACATAAAGGTGGAATAGTTTTCTCTGACATAATAGATCTTGCAAATAGCTTTGCAAAATAGAATGGTGGGTTTTAGTCAAAACAGAAAAGAGAAGCTTCCTCAGGAATAATGTTTATCAAAATCTTTATTTACGTACTTACTTCATTAATATGCCATCCAATTACAGGGGTTCTAGGAAATTAACAATCTCATCATAAAATAAAAATGAAAAATGTTTAAAAACAAAACAAAATCATAAGGTAAAACAGAAAGTAGAGAAGGTGTGAGCATCGCCTCCTCTTCACCTATTTATTATGATGATATTATATACACAACAATGTAAAATCACAGCTGCCAATTCTTTATAATGGTGTTGGCCTTCATATACTTCAAGATTTTCCCAAGAACTTAGGAGGTCGTAATATATCAAAATAGTAGATGTGCAGTATTTTATTATTTGAAGCAACATAAAAATGATGTTATTTGCTTACAAGAGACACATATTACAGCGAAAGATCAAAAGTATTTGACCAATTCACAGTTGGGATTACATTTCATTGCACCTGCGCCTCAGAAAAAAGGCGGGGTAGTTATTTATGTTAAAAATGAATTCTTGCCTAAATTGATTGATTCTGATTTAGAA